>NC_045734.1:20070854-20088332 GCF_008692095.1 Etheostoma spectabile | reverse complement strand
TATTTGTAATGTGACAATTCTGTACCAGAAAGTGTACAAATGGTTGGGACATTGTTTTTAGTTGATTATCCTAGAGTGAAAGTCATGACTTTAGTTTTTTTAGAGTTTAGAACCCATTTTAAAGTAGCCAGACCTAATGTGGACCCAGAACAATAGAGAACAGTGTAACCAGCATAGTAATGACAGTTTACATTTTTTATATTATTGCAGAGGTTGTTTGTATAAATGATAAAAAGGTGAGGAGGACAGACTTTATTGAAAAGGGGATGTATGCATTTTATTCACAGTAAAAGGTGCAGCTTCTGGGTTGTGTTCACTACATCTGTAAAAACGCATTTAATCTATTTTTCATGTTTTGTTGGCAATATGAACCAGTTAAATTATGTTTTAACTGGATTTTATGCCACACGGCTTTCCACATTTTTCTTTCATTTTTCTAGGTGCCACTGTTACATTTGAAACTGCAGCTGTGCACTGGTAGGTTTTAGCTGGTTTCAGGTACTTCATTTCAGTGACACTTGTGTGTTTGTGCATTTCAACAATCTCAAATGTATTCAGCTCTTGTCTCTCATGCATCTCATCACCAGTTAATGTTATTCCTAATATGTCCCCACAGTTTAGTGACCCACAGGTTAACCCCTAAATCTGTCAAATAGTGTATTTCTGGGGTTAACATCTTTCGGCACAACTCCTCATAGGCTTTGTCTACATTTTCTTTTAAATTGTATCCTGCAATTAACTTCTGTCCGATGGGTTGCCACGGCTGCATGGCCGCCTCATGAATACTTCCAGCCTAAATAGAGTGACCTCCCTCAATGCAGATCTCTACCAATTCTGCGTTCCTCTTCCCGAGCTCTGCGACATTGTCTGCCATTCGCTTTCTTCAATAAGCCTCTACTTTTCTCCAGAAGGTCAGGTTAATATGTTTGTAAAGCTTCCAGTCACTGGAACATTATGGACATTTCTTTGAAAGCCTAAATGTTCCTGTCACATTTGTTGTTGCAGAAAAAAAGCTGAATATTGAGCTGCACAAGCCATCTCATTGTGTGTTATCTTGGCAAACACATTTCAGTAGCAATTAAATTATGAGTAGATATTGCTAAAATTAGAAAATGTGTGGTCAACTTTTAGCTGAGGTGACCTCTTCCCATATCAACCTGGGGATGATGCAAGTTACTGTCAATTTACCAAATATAAAAAAGCTTCTCAATTGCAGGTCAGATTTCGAAGACATTTTTAAGGTAACTTTCCTCATACGAACGTGGGATGATCTTGAAGAAAGTTCTGGCATAGTAATGTTTAAAGGAACATGCCACCGTTTTTGGAAATAAGGCTTGGGACAATGCTTTGACTGTGCGTCCACCCAATATAGTCCCAAATCAATATCTACCTAGGAAATCATCTAGTCTCAATCTGCATAGCTATTTGTACTTATTGTGAATACACAGGCCACGATAAGTAATTAGGTTGCTGTTATTTTTTGTTGGCTCACTTACTCACAACATGCTAACCGGCAACATAGGATTGGATTCACTATGCTAAGCTAACTAGCGGCAGCATTACCGGTGTTACACCAGACTATAACAATGCATGCACTGAGACAAAAAATGCGTTGGCCCACCTATCTACAGCTAGGGGAGACTGGGGTCTACCCTATTTCAACAAACGGTGGCGTGTTCCTTTAAGAGCTTAACAACATTGCTGCCTGGGAGTCATTACATTCAAACTCTCAAGCAAGTACATTGAATTATATACTAATATTTTATTTAGAATCAGTTTAATTCTATGTAGTAATTTAGGCACCGACACTTTGAGTTGAACACATCATTTCCAGGAGCCAGAATTTGGTTATAGATTTAGGCCCATACATGTTTTTATTATTATATATCAACAAATATAAATGATCATAAACAAGTATAACATTAGGATGTAAGGTGCCAAAGTTAGAGAATAAGGTCTATGTATAATAGAGTAAAGGTGACAAAAGTATGAGATTGGCAAAAAGTTTCCAACTAATTAATTTGCACGTTTTTTTTGTTTTTTTTTGTTATCTTTGCAACTTTTCTACATTTGCTAACTGGCCAGTATTAAATATATTTCCTCATTTTAGTGCTGCTATATCTTCCCAACTTAATTTATTGTATTTTTCTAGCACTTTCACAGGTTTCTATGGGACCGTTATATTTGACATCTTGTCTGAAGGTCTTGCTCTGGTTGATTGAAGTGGATCTGTAATGTTGAAAGAACGTAGAGCAAAGTTACAGTGATGAGGAGGCAGCCCACAGTGACACGTTTGACCAGGAGCTGCCACCACTGCCTCTAGTGTGTTTGGAACATGGTAACAGGGAACTAAAAAAGATCACCTCATGAGAAGAGGAAGTATAAGAAGAGAAAGGGAAGGGCAAATATTTAAGCCACACTTCCCTTCACAAACAACACACATTGACTTCTGTAGTTAATGGGAAGAGTTCCAGCACCAGATCAATGAAACTGCAAAGGTGCCTGAACAAAGGTCAATTTTCAAAGCGAATTCTAAAAAAACGAAAGAAAAAAAGTTAAAAGGTACGTGTCACTTTGACTTTAAATAATTGAAGACATATAATTGGTTGGGAATTGTCTGCTGGTATGCATGTCAAATATATACAAAATCAATGACAAAAAGGTGGTCCAATCCAGAGAAAGGTGCCACATACAAGACAAGCAAACCAAAGACACATCAGCAAATACCATTGTTTTTCCATGTGTTATCACTTATATTTCAGTGACTACAGCTGTGTTTTCATTGCTTGAAATGACTACAACATGATGAATGGATATTATTACTTTTTAATTTTTAAAGGAAGTCGTCTGTTAACCTTTCCTCCATTCTTACCATCAGTGAGATGTTTCCTCTCTGGGAAATTTAATTTGCAAAATTAATATTGAACATTAAAAAAAGACTGTCGGTGTACTTCGAACCCAAAGAATACACAACTGATTGTCAAACACACACAAACATTTTCTTTTCTTCTTACTTTTCTCATTCAACTCTACTTGTCACATTTGCTTCTATGGTTTTGCCGTGTTCTTTCCTAAAGAAACACGTTACAAATGCAAACTGTTTAAACTGAAGAGCCACTGTAAACATCATGTCACAGAAAACAACAGTCAATTGCATTAGCCATTTTCAATGCATTTGAACCAACTTATAAATCCATTGTAATCATTGAACATATTTATTGTGTTAATGTGTGTTCAAGTTTCTATATGTGTTTAATTTGTAGGACTTTGCTTAAAAATATTAAAACATGGAAAACAATTAAAGTAATGTGCTTTAGAAAATTTTAATCCGCAGATGATAATCAAAAATAGATTTGCAGAAGCAAAAGCAAACTCACTAAATATGTGGTATGCTAGTTACTAAATTCTCACAAATTCAGTCAAATTTCGGCCTGCCATAGCGGGTATTTAATATCTTGTCTTCTTATGGCCTTGTTTACCTTATTGTAGCCTGGATGATACTCTGAGCCCAAACTGTGTTATCTCCATACTGACAAAAAATTAGATCTGATAAAAAAAAAACCTGTCCTGAATATCAAGTGTTAAGTTCCAGGTGTGGAGGAGCACAGAAAAGGCAGGGCGCAGGCATGCCAGCTGTCATGCTTTAGTGCAGTATCCTTTCCTCTCAGCAGAGGCCCTCATTTCATTGCTCAACTCTCACTCAAAATAGAAATGAAAAGGACCTTTATTTTATGAATTTATTGCGGGCTATCAGGGTTCACCTCTTCTTAAAAAACACACCACAAGACATACCATTAGCCAGTGGTTGAACGTAACCAAGTACATTTTCTCAAACAATGTACTTATCTATAAATTTGAGGTACTTGCATTTTACTTGGGTTATTTTCTTTACATGCCACTTTTTATTATATTGTACTTTATACTCCACCACATTAATCTGACATCTTTACAGTTACTTTACAAATTAGGATTTTTACAAACAAACCACATGTAGTTTATACAATACAATGTTTCATAATATTTTAAACTACCCAACAATGTGATGGCCTACAAGTTCAGCTGAAATGATTAGCCCAATAAACACTTCGTTGATAGAACTGTTTTGAACATTTCCAGTTTCTAAAATGTGAGGATGTTTCTTCATTTAGTGCTAATAATTTAAGTACATTTTCCTGATGATGCTCAAATACTTTTACTTAAGTGCCATTTTAAACGCAGTACTTTTACTTGTGTAAAGCAACCTGCACCTATGAAGAAAAGACTCCAGCGTTTTCACTCTTACATTTTATATAGAATGAGTCACTACTGCACGTCTGACAATTAAAAAAAAAGTGATAGACAAAAGAAGAAAACAAAAGAATGCACTTTGTTTCATAGATTACAGATCAGACCAAAGGGTATTGTAGTCCCGTGGCGTGTGTGGACTTCAAAGATAAATGTGACTATAAAATAGCATCATTTATGGTCATCATTATATGATTTTCCTTTTTAGTTTACGACATGCAGCTGTTCATTTGAAAAAATGGCCAGTTTTATTTAATGACACTGCAGATGCAAATATTATATGGTCACTTTTATGAAGTACTTTGAATATTACAGCATAATAATATACACACCAAATAATGTGTCTCTTATGTGCATGAACTGCATGTGGCAGAAAACAACTTTGTTAGGTTTTTGTTTTCCTATTTTTTTTTTTCTATTTCAACAGAGAAAATATTTTCCATGTAATGCACCTCTGTGTGGACAGCAGATGTCTGATAGACAGTGACCTTTAATGAAATAGATGTGTAACTTGGTCATGGTCAAGTTACCAAGGATGGTCACAAGAACATTAGTCTCGCATTGTCAGCACTTCCTCTACCAGCGCTACGAAGGTCTGACAGGCTAGCTAGCTGTCTGGATTTACACTGCAGAGATCTGAGGAACAGTTAACCATAGTCCTCATAAATCCAGCAGAGTTAAAACTTCCAACACAAAGGAAGCGTAAGGTAATGGACATCCGGCTGAAAATAAGCCTATACGGCGGAAATTCTGGTGGCAACGGGGCAATCCCAAAAGTGAAAGGTTGAGGAAATAGACTTTGTAGAACTATCACATAAACAGTTTCGGAAAAGGTTGATGAGTAAATTAAGATTATGATTAGTAAATGTAGTAGGAGTTACTCTGAGTCATGAGAGGCTTTGAGACTGAATACCCACTAAAACGGGGGTTAGTGTTGTTGTTTAAAAATGTTGGTTTCAACAAGACACAGCTGTCCTAATTACTGTGCAGCATAAGGCTGAGCATGTTGTCCCATTTCAAATATGTCTCAAATTGCAGCCAACACTAGCAGCTTTACTTTGCCCAAATTTGGAAAACACAAGTGGAAATTCACCAGTCAGAATTCCATTACCACAGCCAAACAGTTTGGGGAATTTGTTTGATTGACAATGTCAGTGCTGTTTTGGTTCCCTCAATGCCCGCTATGCCAGCACTGTTGCTCATTAGTTAACTGTAAAAGAACGTAGTGTTCCAGACTTGTGAATTTGTAAATATGAAAAAATAAACAACCCTTCTCATCTTAACACCATACTGCTGGATAGTTTATCTGTAGAAGAAGCAGCTAGAACAGCTGAAATATTCTCTATTTCTGAAAAAGGAACATAAAGATGATATTTGTACTGTGCTTTTTTATTACATTGAATTCAGTTTCATTTGATGTGAAATAAAACGATCACAAACAAAATTCATCTGTGGCAATATGTCTGTATTTCAATTCTGAGAAGATGTTGACATTTAGTTTTATAGTCACTTCACTGTTGACAGGGGAGTTTTTTCACGAAAAATAAACAGCACGTATCACTGTTTCATCTGATGAATGTGTAACGTCAGAAACATGCATTAACCGTGTTACACATTAGTCATCTGTGTCAGACACTATAAAACTGTGCACACACACACAAACCTTACAGCTACACAATCTATAAATGGGTGTTGTTACACTTTGTTTGTCCAGACTCCAGACATAGAGTATCACTTGCTCGTGAATCAGATATTGTGAGCCAGAATAGTCTGCCTCTGCTTAAAACACAATTGACAAAATGCCCTTGTTGCTTTAGCACACTCAGGCCAATTTACCAATTTACTCCTGATGTAGTGTGTAGAGGAAAAAACTTCTTTATGTTTGAAATTTTTTTTCTAAATTTTAAATGGCATTGGCTATCATTTGCTGTACATGGTATATATGGTAACTGCCAACTTGAGTCCAGGTTTGCACTTAAGATGATGAGCTATGGACAAACCGCAGGAGCTGTTGCATTACTCAGACAAGGAGGAGGGGGGGGGGGGGGGGGGGGGGGGGGAGGATGAGTAAAACATTCCAAGTCCTTGAAAGTTGATTTAAAAAAAACCTTTAGATTAAAATAAAAACTTTCAGAGAACCATTAGAAAACCTTCAGTTATGAATGTTCTCTGCATTTAATAGAATTTTTGGTTATTTGGTTTACTTCTTTATTTATTGAAATTGATTGCGTTCCAATGATGTGAACATTGATGCACTGACACCAGTATTTGTTGTGTTTGCATGTCATTTTGAGGGCAGTGTTGTGGTTTGAATAAAGGACCGGGTCCTCATTCAATTTTCAAATGACCCTCTACACACAAGGCGACTTCCAGTATATTACAGCCATTTTTATTTTACAGCTCTACAAAACGCATTCAATTTCCATCAAATTTTTTTCTAACAGCTTGTGCAGCATAAACTGTGTTTTATGGAAAACAACTGCCCTGAGGGTCCAGCAGACCAATATTTACCTCAGTATCTCATGCACTCTGGTGGTCTGCAAACTAACAGCAGCAGGCATTCACCACAGCACTGTATAAGTTGAGATGAGGTCATGATGATTGCCACTGTTGATCAGCGTTGTTGTTGTTGATCCCATTCAGTGTAGCTTTGACAGATACGGAGTTAAGAAGATAAGATATTGATATACTTTTGCTATAGGGTTTGCCACATCTCTATTATGCTGTACGGAAAAAGAAAATATAGCATACAAGGTGCATGTGATTGCTCATATGAAATGATCTGCATTGCAGCAGATTCAACTGGATGCTTTGGGGAGGGAATGAGAAGATAGGGAAGATGGATGATAAACTCACTCCACTACGCAACAGAAAATGAAAAAGAATTTCCTACCAGCTAACCAAACACCAACTTTGCATGTGAATAGTAAGAATATGAGAAATCATAACCATGGCTTTAACAATAACTACATCTGGAGCATAAATTATTCATGAGGTGTGCATCCCGCACAGTGGGGGCTGTGCGTGAAGGAGCATGAATATTATGGCCTGTATGTGTTATTTCGTTGCCTCCGCTTCCTTTTTCAAATTAAGCATATGAGTGAGGAACAATATTTGAATGTTTTGAAAGACATTTTTTTGGCAACACTGTCCATTTCTCTTGCTACTGCGGTTCTTAATAAAATGGGTTGTTGGAATGGTGCAGCAGTAGTGATGACATTACGTGGGCCATTGTTTACTCATCTCGGGAATGAAAGACTCCTCTGACTTTGCAGAGGATTTTGAAGTTAGACAACCATGTCCAAACACACACGCATCCAACAAATAAAGCCTTCTGACTCAATTCCTTCTCTCCCACTTCCCTGTCTCTCCCTCTGCCACTTTCTCCTTAATTAGTTTGCCTTGCTTGTTCTTCCCATCCCTCTCTGCTAGTTTTTATCCATTCTCTTGCTGCTTTCAAAGCAACATTTTACTTTGCAACAAAGGAGATTTCACATGGTTTTAGTAGGCGGCATTTGAGTGCTCAACTGACTAAGAGGAGGAACAATTTGTGTTTGTTTTATTAAGCTGGAAAGAAACTTGTTTTCTACCCAGGTCCCGCATCACCCTGTTAGGTTTCAAATGGGAATGGAGAGGAAAAGAGTGGCACCTGCATGTGTGAAACTAAGCAACAACATTTCTTCTAGGGGTGTACAATTCAGAAAATGTCAAGATTGATTCAATTCAGATTTTTAGGCTCACGATTCAATTCAATATCAATTTTTGATTCAAAAACAATTCTCAATTAAAAAATTGATTCACAGTATGTAAATGTAGTTACTTTCCCCATGTGTGTATGTACGTATGTATGTATGTATGTATGTATGTATGCATATTTATATCCATATCAATCCTGTGGATTTGTTTGTTGATTGTTATTTTAACATCCTGCTATGATGCATTTGTTATGTGTGATGTCTGTAAGCTAGTGGGACCTTGAATTTCTATAAAGTATCTATCTGTCTATTATGGGATTGCAGTATGCATACAATAAAAAAAATGAATCAATTTTGAATTGTTAGAGCTTGAATAGCGATTCAAATATGAATTGATTTTTTTGCACACCTCTAATCTCTAACAACTAATGACATACCATAGCTATTGAACTACTTTCCAATACAATTATAGCTTTGTCTAGAACCACACAGCCTACATTCTTCTTCTTGTTGTGATCATTATTAAGTAATCTCTCTTATTCCATCAAAAGACTTCAGAAATTCCAAAAGAAGAGAGAGCAAATGGAAAAAAATACTTAGAAGAGAATATATCACACAAATATCATTGTCATCATAATCATCATAATCATCATCATCATCATCATCATCATCATCATCATTGTCATCATTATCATCATTGCCATCGTCATTGACTTTCAGATCTGATTTGGGAGGATTTGAAATATTCATAGTTCCCCCGACAGGTAATCAGAGCTGTAATCAGGTTATAGGCTGCACACACAGACACACAGACACACACACACACACACATACACTGCATGCAAGTAAGCAGCTGCTGAACACAGGGATGTTAAATATTTCAGGGGGTACACACATTCTCTCACCAGCCCGCCCCCCCCACTGGCGTACTGGGAGGTGTTATGCCCAAAAAGCATGTCCATGACTTATTAATGCCACAGAGAAGGATGTCGAATGATGAATGATGGAAGTATATAATAAGAATGGGTGCTCATTATAAAGGGGAGACTTGTTAATGGTGAATTGTGTGTGCATTTGTTCCAGTGTGCTCATTAAGACAGACTTTTAAAAAAAGTTTTTCAGGCGTTGACTCAGGTCCTCCAGTTGAACTTCACTCAGGAGTTCATGACTTCTTTCTTGTGTAAATTTCTACAGACATTTTTTGCATAATTTTCCATTTGTGTTTATGTACACTTTTAACTGGGATAAAAAAATGAACGTTTGATTAAGAGGATTTCTTACAATTTTTTGCTCTTACTGTAATTTCTTTGTATCCATTGTTTTTCCACTCCTCAGGACATTTCAGAACTCTTTCAGACTCCATGATCCTGATATTATTTCTGATCGGACGGTTCTAGCTTTACAGTATATCAAGGACCTTCTAAGTGCTCCAATCCACTCACACAGTCCAAAGACATGCTGCCGATTGTCTGTATTTGACTGTAAGTGACTGTCTCTCCAGACCTACTTTTTTGTTTGTTCCTGGTAACTTTATTTTCCAGAAGCATCATGGGTAGGTTCCAGCTTAATGGGACTTTAGCTGTTTGGAGGCTTACAAATAAGAAAGAAACAATGGTGCTACTTACCTGCTTACTCACAGCTGACTGAAATTACCATTTAAAACATTATTATTCAAGGAAGCCAAGCAGTGAATTATAGTCTTTTAACTGTTTTTTGTTACAATTTTTTTAAGGATTGTTTTTTTTTAAGGAATTTTACCTCTAGTGGATTGCGACAGTAGAGATACAGCACAGATAGGAACAGAGGGGAATAGAACAAGGGATGTTGCAATTATACAGTCTCAACCTTATAAAACAACTCATGTAGGATTTGAGGCTGTTTCTATCATTTTGCATTGCTGAAGGAGTGTGTCCACCTCCACACGTTCAAGGGCTACGGATGTATAGTTTACGACCAGAAGTGTGAAAGAATAAAGTTTGTGTCTTGTCAGCAGTATTCTTGTCACTCTAGTGAGGGTCAGGGCAGCAGTTAAGACTCTTAAGCTGGCAATAAAACATATTGAATGTAGTTTTTGACAGAGGAGCGGCTGCTGGAGATGGATAGTTATTACAGTGCCAGATCTGGGGGAGTAGGTTGCTTTGGGAGTTTTTCCTTGCTCTATATGATTTTGAAATTATTATTTAATTTTCAATTAGGGTTTAAATGCCTTTGTGAAACACAGATTGCACAAAATGTTTGTCTTGACATCTAGCAACTTGGTGACATCCAGGTTATGTTTCGCAATATATAAATTAAAATAAATAAATAAATAAAATAAATCCTAAGTGTTTCCTACTAATAGAAATACATCAGCTCCATATTGATAGCCGTGCCAGCTTTTCTTCTATTCCTTAGAAATCCTGATGAAGTAACCTGGATGCTTGTGTGTGTGTGTGTGTGTGTGTGTGTGTGTGGTGTGTCTGTGTGTGTGTGTGTGTGTCTGTGTGTGTGTGTGTTGTGGTGTGTGTTGTAAAAAAGCTGAATTAGTAGTACTAGCACATACTGTAAAAAGAACTCTGCTTACCTATTCATTTAAATAGAGCAATTAGAGATGCTGTCTAGGGAAAAGGCTCTCACTGGGCCTTATGTGTATACTGTATGTGTGTGTGTCTGTTTGTGTGTGTGGTGTGTGTGTGGTGTGTGAGTGTTTTTCCTAAGATAAATGAATGCTGCTTAACAGTGCAGTAAATACAGAGGTCTCACAAGGATATTACCACTTTTGCTCTCTTTATTTCCTGTGTAACTTTCTCTCTCTCATTCTCTCTCTCTCTCTACACACCACACACACACACACACACACACACACACACACACACACACACACACACACACACAAACATAGCGATAGATTTAAGAATTGAATTCCTATTTACTACAAAACTAATTGCAGTGATTTCTCATTGAGTTAGCCGGACACAGGACAACAGGAAATTAATTATTAGGAGTCCTATAGTATATATTGATGCAGATACTTCTCATTTTGCACCTGTTTTCTATAAATCTAAGAGCAGTCACCATGCACAAATCACTGTTACTGCACAATGAAAAAATTAAAACAATGTACTTCAAAGAGGTAATACCTTTAAAAGCATAATGATTTATAGAAGTCTTTTAGCACTTGCTTTATTTTAGGATCTGCACATACTTTGCATTTCTTGTTAATTTCCACCTTTCTCTCTTTGTGACTGCCTTTACTGTTTTTTTTTTAGAGCGAAACTTTACCAACAGCATAAACACAGGAATTAAGGTATTAATCGGTTAGGCGTGGTAAGCGCATGCATTTGTTTCAGTCCGTCACGTCAAAAGCTGCCGTGGTTGACAAAGGATTTTTTCAACATAAACAGCAGAGTCAAGATAGGATGAATCTCCAAAGACAGGTGGAGTGAACATAAAAAAAGAGACGGCAAATGGGGAGAGGGAAATGCGATTTTATCCTTCAATCAAAGTGGCAGGCAGTTTTTTTATGCAGGGAACAATTTCAACTCAATTTAGTTTCCCATTAAAAATGTAATTGCGCCACAAGATGAGAGAGTGATTCAATCAAAACTTCAAAATCAAAAGTAAAATGATATGAAAGAAATTAAAGCCTGTTCTTAGCAATAGAGTATGGAGAGTGGCTGAGTTTTTTATGCTCATCATTTTCATGCCTATCCAGGTACCCTGACTCAGGCTCTCCATCTTCAATTTGTTATCTTTTTCTTTGGCCAATCATTATTCTCATTATTATTAACTGACGTTTTAAGTCATATCATATAGTGTGTGTGAGAGCAAAATAGGTTGAACAGAAAGACATAGCTTTGGTAACCTTTACAAAAGAGGGTTTTTGAAGCACTACTTACAGCTCCCAGTTGTTTCCTTGAGCTTGTTAAAAGTTACAGAGCTTGCCTCGTTTCAGAATGTTCACACCTGGGAAGTGCAATCACTACCGGTGGCAGCTCGGTACAATCAGCACTACAGAACTTGTTCAAGGAGAAGGTTACCCAATTTAAAGTGTGATCTGTAATATTCCTTTGCACACACTGTGACTGTAATTTATTGGTGAGAGCTTGTAAGAGTTGCTGATTAGTGCCAGTCACTCCTCTATTAGTGGCTGCTGAGATTTCAAGTTGCAAGCTGTCCAGCTGTTCATTTGCTAAATATACAATTTTTTTTCCTGAACTAACAATGGTGAGCTCTATACTTTGGTTAGTTTCTCCTCTTCAGATTTAGAGGTACTGATCCTCATCCCAGCTGCTTCACACTCAGCTGCGAACCGGCCCAGTGAGTGCTGAAGGTCACAGGCCGATGATGCCATCAGGACCACATCATCTGCAAAAAGCAGCGATGAGATCCCCAGCCCACCGAACTGAAACCCCTCCCCACCCCGACTACGCCTCGATATCCTGTCCATAAATATTACAAACAGGATTGGTAACCTGGCCGAGGCCAACCCTCACCTGGAACAAATGAACTTACTGCCGAGAACCCGGACACAGCTCTCGCTTTGGTCATACAGAGATTGGATGGCCCTGAGAAGGGACCCCCTCACCCCACACTCCCGCAGCACCTCCCACTGTATTTCCCGGGGGACCCGGTCATACGCCTTCTCCAGATCCACAAAACATATGTAGACTAATTGGGCATACTCACAGGCTCCCTCCAGTATCCTTGCAAGAGTGAAGATCTGATCTGTTGTTCCACGACCAGGACAGAATCCACATTGTTCCTCTTCAACCCGAGGTTCGACTATTGGCCAAACCCTCCTTTCCAGCACCTTGGAGTAGACTTTGCCAGGGAGGTTGAGAAGTGTGATACCCCTGTAATTGGCACACACCCTCTGGTCCCCCTTTTTGAAGAGGGGAACCACAATCCAGGTCTGCCACACCTTGGGCACTGTCCCAGACTTCCAGGCAATGTTAAAGAGGCGTGTCAGCCAAGACAGCCACTCCACACTCAGAGGTTTCAGCATTTCTGGACGGATCTCATCAATCCCTGGGGCTTTGCCACTGTGGAGTTGTTTAACTACGTCAGCGACTTCCACCTGGGAAATTGACGATAATCACCCATCATCCTCCAGCTCTGCCTCTACCACAGAGGATGTGTCAACTGGATTTAGGTGTTCCTCAAAGTGCTCCTTCCACCGCTCTATTACCTCCTCAGTTGAGATCAACAACGTCCCATCTTTACTGTACACAGCTTGGATAGTTCTCTCTATGTGAGTTGAAATTCCGTTGAACAGGGGCCTCCTCCAGACGTTCCCAATTTACCCGCACTACCCGTTTGGGCTTACCAGGTCTGTCCAGAATCCTCCCCCATCCCCTGACCCAACTCACCACCCGATGGTGATCAGTTGACAGCTCCGCCCCTCTCTTCACCCAAGTGTCGAAAACATACGGCCTCAGATCAGATGAAATGATTATAAAATCGATCATTGACCTTTGGCCCAGGGTGCTCTGGTACCATGTACACTTATAAGCATCCCTATGTTTGAACATGGTGTTTTGTTATTGACAATCCATGACTAGCATGACGTCCAACAACAGACAGCCACTCTGGTTTGAATCAGGGAGGCTGTTTGTCCCAATCACGCCTCTCCAAGTATCTTCATCATTGCCAACGTGTGCATTGAATTTCCCCAGCAGAACTATGAAGCCCCACAGAGGACCTTATTCAAGGACTCCAAGAAGGCATAATACTCCAAACTCTTGTTTTGTGTACAAACAACAGTCAGAGTTTCCCCCCCCTATCACCCGCAGGCGTAGGGAGGTGACCCTCTCGTCGCCGGTCCTGGCTCCAGACGGGGGCCCCGGGCTTCCTCCGGGCAGGGTCACTCCCTCTCTGCCTTGCTCACTCATAGGGTTTTTGAACCATTCTTTGTCCGTCTACTCACCTGAGACCACTTTGCCATGGGAGACCCAACTAGGAGCACACAGCTCAAGACAACATCGCCCTCAGGTTTATAGGGACACACAAACCTCTCCACGACAATAAGGCGATGGTTCCCTGACAGGGAATCCAGCCAGACTTACATTAAAAACAGAAAACAGAAATTGAGATTCAGTGAGCAACCATTTCTGTGTTGCCAAAGTTACCGTTATGAAAAAAAAAAACCACTCATTTAATGAGTCTAAATCCCGAAGTGGAGCTGCACACTGAAGTAAAGCATCCCATTCATTGAGACACTTCAGAGTCAACCTGTTCAGCCATATGGAATTCTGATCCAGAGCAGTCATTAACAAACACTTCTTTCACACAACAAGTGATAAAATGACACACACACACACAAACACACACTGTGAGGAAAACATTTAATGTACCAACATCCTCTTTCAGGATTTCTTCAAAACGTCCAACCAGTTATCACTCAGTGCCACTTGGTGCGAAGTGCAAACCTCCCTTCTTTAATAATTTTAATGGAGGTGTGTCAAAGGCAGACAGATAGACAGTTAAAAGCACAGACCAGACAGTGACAGGCAGGAAAATAGCATATGCGATATTATGGAAAAGTAATTTTATATATAGGCTAAGGAGAAGAGAGGAGGAGATGGGAGGGAAATGAAGAAGAAGAAGGATGCAAAGATCACCCTACACAGAAGCTGTTAAATGCACATCTACCCATCACTCACCCCCTGCGGTGTGTAGGAAGGCCTGTGTGTCTCGTCCATTAGTCACAGAGAGCTTCCTTAACGAGGTGCTCTTAATTGCCTTACTCTGCTGGGAGTCTTTCCCTCTCTATCTCTGCCCCACTTCCTTCTCTCCTTCTCTTTTCTAACTGCAACAATTTCCTTTCTTTTGTTGTTATATCTCTCCTGTCATTTATCTTTGTCTCAGCTTCATGAGATTGCTTTCACACTGTGCATTTTGTGTGTATGCTCTTACTGCTGCATTGACCCACAGGAGGAGTGGAAAAATTATATCTGGTCTAATGTATGCATGCATGTGTATTAATATCTGTGTTGGGCTAACCCTAACCCGTATTGACACATTACCGTTATGTGCTAGCTTTTCAAGTAGAATGTATTGTAATAGATTAGGATTTGAAATTCAGTAATTACATTACAGTTACTAATCGCAGTAACTCAGTTATCTTTTGGGGGTCATGTTTGCTGATTTTAGGTAGTTTTTTATGGGTTCTTATAGAGGGAAACATTGTACTTTTTACTCCACTACATTAATCAGACATCATTAGTTACTAGTTACTTTACAAATCAAGATCTTTGCACACAAAACACATGTAGTTTATAAAATACAATGTTTTATTATAAATGAAACTACCCAACAATATATAGGCCTGCACTTACAACTGAAATGATCAGACAGTGTATACAGAACTGTTTTGATTGTTTAAAAAATGTGGGGATTTTTCTGCATTTATTACTTTTACTTTTAACACTTTAAGTACATTTTCCTGATGATACCTACATAGTTTTACTTAAGTAACATTTTCAATGCAGGGCTTTTATTTTTATATGTAAAGGTAAAACTAAATAAATTAGTACATTTTTCAATAGGTGTGCCCAACACTGATAAACATGTATTTCTTTGTTTGTCTCTTTATTTCTGTATCCATGTTTATAGTTGCAGGCAGATACACCAGGAGTGTGTGTACCATAGTATGTGCGTGACTCACCTTCTCAACTAGCAAAAGCCATAGACTTCCTGTCTGCTGTGATAGCACTCCTATGTGCATTTCCATGACTGTGTGTGCACCTAAGTGTGTGTGTGTGTGTGTGTGTGTGTGTGTGTGTGTGTCTGGGTGTAGTGAAAGTATATATATCTACTTGGCAACAATAAAAAAGCATGTCTCGGTGCATCAGATGGCTACATTGTGCCATTGGTCTGCCTGGTTGAAATTCAGATTGTCTGGCGATATCCTGAAGCTGCTGCAGTGAAATGTAACCTGAGTCACTGTACAGGACCTGGATATGAAGTTGATTACGAGAAGCGGAGAGAGAGAGACAGTGAGAGAGATGGAGAGAGAGAGGTTGCCTTTGGAATGAGATGACAAAAGGACCTTAAGAGAAAAAGGTTTTGAATTAAATGTAAATTCTTGGCTTTTCTCACCTGTCCTGTCTCCTCTCCTCTCCTCTCCTCTCCTGCAGGGCTCATCCATCTGGCCTGTCCTACCTTCACACTGCAGTGGTTTAGTAGGTAGTTACTGAACACATTCCCACTCACATCATGTAAAATACGGACACTTGGTCAGGTGCTTTTGGCGTTGTTATTGACGCTACAAGTCTCCTTTAGCATCATATCTAAACATGCTATATCTAAACCAATTTGGTCAGGACAATTGGCGTCACTTTTGACGCACTTAGGTTAAACGGGACCGTTGGGTTTAAGAAAGGTGACAGGCAGGACACAAACCCCGGTCGTCGGGGATATAGGTCCTGTGTTGTTTGACCCTTCCGACATCCCAACCAACCTTCCTTTGCAAAATGTTGGGCTTTCATACTACTCACTACTGTTGTCACTCTTAACACTACGTCATCTTCAAGCGCCGCAGAGCTGCTGCTCTGCCCGGTGCGTCCTACACACACGCTGAAGGGTGCTGATAGACATTGTCCAAGCGTCCGTATTTTACGAGTTTGGAGTGAGAACAGGTTGTTCTGAGATAGTATAACTATGGACTATATAATGTGCCAAAATTAAAACAGATCAGTGTTTTTATTTTTATTTTGGAAAGGACATTGCGTTTCCATGGCTTTCCATGTCTGTGCTCTAAACTGCTGGACAACATTGAAATGCAATACACCTCTTAACTTTGTTTTGTGTGTCATGTGGCATGGAATGATGGCATGAGTCCTCTCATTTGTCAGTACAAGAAATGTGGTGGGAATAAAAAATCATAATAAATATTATAAATCATAATGTTCAGTTGGGAATCCACAACAGAAGCCAAAAAAGTTAAATGTTTCTGTTTTTGCTCCTACCCACTTAGCATAATTTTAAATTGGATTTCCGGCAGTCCTGTAAATCAAAGTCTGGAAGACCTATTTTAACTCACCACCAATAACTGACTGGCCTGATCAGACAAAGATACAGCTTACATTGTAAAATGTTTAGTAGCTTTAGAAATTTAAAACGCAGCATGCAATGTGCACATAACGTTGATAAACAGAAAATTTAGAATGTTTAATTTCATTTTCACAGCCTAAGAATATTCTTTCTTTATAATGCCTAGTTCCATGACTTGAGACTACTCGAGTGGATGGAGAAGATGAGTCTTTGCAGCATAAAAAAGACATGGGAAAACAGCATCATCATCATTAGGGCTTTATTTCCATTTTACCGTTTTCATATTGTCGTTTCTCTCTTTAATTATTTGTTATCACGTTTCCATTGTCTGTACAGCACATTCAACATACATTTGGATTTATGTAATATTATTTCTATTTATGTCTGCACACACTATTTTGTTGCAGTTTTTTATTAAACCTGGTCACTTGGTCAGTTGTATAACAAAAAAGAACAAGGCACA
>NC_045734.1:20035600-20070844 GCF_008692095.1 Etheostoma spectabile | reverse complement strand
ACAGTAATATTAGGAGAACAGTTGTTGTGATTGTATTTGAAAAAAAAAATATGATCAGAAAATATCACCTACTTTTTTTTTAATGGGGCCGTAGCCCCTTTGAAAAAGCATGTTGCTGATAGACACAGACACCTAGACAAGATATAAACAGCAGAGAGTTGAACTACAGTTCATTAAGCTTTGTTGAGAAAGTGGATGATGTGAAGAAGAAAGGGACTCGTTGAGTTTTATCAGCCAGTGGCATCTTTGAATGCATACCCCAGGTGAATGTCTCAAAGAAAGACTGGAGTCGGAGTCTTCCTTTGAGACATTTACATGTGAGATTGCAATAATCATGATTGCTTAATATTTAGACATGAAACAACAACCCTGTAACGTTACAACGCTCTATTTGCTATGTGTTTGCTAATGATGAATGGCATTACCCGATATTGGAAAAACAAAACAATGGACATGGCCACACAATTTCCGAAACTTATTTTTTCTTATTTTATCTCTGAGTCAACCTTTATTTAGTTTTACAGTCACTGAAACACACTCTCAAGTAAAATTATAAATCACAAGTAGCGTTGCTGATATTACTTGCGGTCAAATGCAGTATGGTATTCATGAGAATCAGGAAGAAAATATTTCCAGGGCATTTTTGTCAGTGTTTTTTTCCAGATGTCCAAGACTGGAAAGCTGCATTTCAGAATTCCAGTTGTCCAGTTTTGTGAAACCCTGACTCTGAGGAGCATTGTGTAGAATCTGAAACTTATCTAAATTTGTGAAGCAATTTGGGCCATAAAAATACTACTACTAAACACACACACACACACACACACACACACACACACACACACACACACACACACACCACACACCACCCACCTAATCTATCTAAGCCCTTAATTGTTTTTTCCACCCCCATGTACTCTCTCTTCTTCCAATCACTCTCTCACGCTCTCCAGCACTACATCTACTTTAGGCAATTAGTGCTGACTGCAGCTCTGTAAAGAGTGGTCCAGTAAAACTCTGTTAGTGTGCACACACACACAGGCAGGCACACACACACACACACTTGTATGCAGTGGGTGTTGGTGGGGTGCAGTGGAGAGGACACCAGCATCAGCTGTCGAGAGCCACAGTAAACTGCACCTCCCCTCCTACACACTACATGTAGATCATTGCCACAGATTGTAGATCTACAGTCTACCATAATGAACTCCTTCCCTCACTTTCTTCTCTTCCCCTTACCTCCTCATCCATCTTTTCCTTTTCATCCTCTCTGTTCCACTCCACTCTGTCTATTTGCCCCTTTTCTTAACATTATCTCACTCCTGCCCTTTCATCTCATTTGTCTCCTCTTCTCCTGTCTCCCATATCCAACAACGTTTTCCTTCATCAATTGTCTTTTCTATTAGGAAATCTAGAGAGTATGCTTTTTTGAAACCTGAGTTTGTATAAGCGCTTGTGTTTGCTTACATTGGTGGTTTCACTCTGTGAAATGATAACTTTCTGAGACAAAAAAATTTGAATCAAAAACATTTGATCCAAAATTAAAGTACTGATTAGCACAACTTTACAGAAAATAAAACATACAACACATGCAAACAAACAGCGCCCCCCCCCCCCCCCCCCCCCCTTTCAGCTACTGACGGCTTTTATGGGAGCAATTTCAATTTTGGTTCACTTGTACTGCTCACAACCCTAATCCCAGCTCCAATTTGTAGCACTCTTGAATAAACAAAAGTAAAGTGGCCAAATTGGCAACTGTGGTAAAGGAAAAAATTGGGGTGTTATGTGACATAACTTTGTGAAGTGAAATGGCAATTAATCATTGATTTGGTTGCTAATTAGCTTTTTAAATTATCAACGATATGCAAAAGGTGGTCAAGTGGAACTTTCAGTGGAGTGGTTTGACACTGTCCAGAGAGAAAAGGGAATTTGATAATTGTGTGTGGTGTGTGTGTGTGTGTTGTGTGTGTGTGTTGGTGTGTGGTGTGTGTGTGGTGTGTGTGGTGTGGTGTGCGCGGCACGAGCACACAGTGTGTACGTGGGGGAAGCCAGAACAAATACATTGTCACATTCAGGCATGGACACGCACACACACACACACACCACACGCACACACCCACACACCACACACACACACACACACACACAACACCACACACTAACACACACACCCACACACACACACCCACACACACACACACACACACACACCCACCACACACACACACACACACACACACACACACACAGTACACTTATCAGTACTTTGAGTTGAATCAGAACATCAGAGCTTTTTTCCAAATATCCAACTGTCTGCTTTGTGAGTTTCTATATAAGAAATAAAATTAACTCTTTACCAATACTCCCACAAACAGAGCACACAAAAACACAGTGTGAAGGCAAAACTAATTATTCATTCAGGCAGCAAACACATTTGCTGGAGAACACCCACACACACACACACACACCAACACACACACACACACACACACCACCACACACACACACACACACACACACACAGTCTGTGGGAAGACAGTCACGGGGTGTCAGTGGTTGGTTGTAAACAGTGAAAGAGGAACAGATAAAGTAAATTTTTTAAAATGAGGATACTTTGACTGCAAGTTTTAAAGTTTTTTGAATATTCCAGTTTCAAACACCGCAATCGTTTCAAGATCACAACGGCAAAGGTTTTGAGGGACTCAGAAAATATTCATCACACACAGCTATAATTGATCTCACTCGAGCAGCAGCCACATAAAGACCTTGTCAATTGACAACCTGTGTATGTGGGGGCAAAAGCAAGTCTGTCAATCATTTCAGACAGACCCTTTGATTATTTCTAAACATCAGTCAGCGGACTGTATAAATTAACTCTACTCCACTTGACAAAAATGCAAAGAGTTTAACAGGGATTGCAGAGTGCAATATGAAAAGAAGGTTTCTTCCTTGATCTGGTCCCTTATGAATACTGTCCATCACGGCCCAGTTTACAGCCGAGTTGCCGTCTTTTTGTCTGGGGCTTTACAGCCAATCACACAATCTCTTTTTTTAGTGTTGACAACCCAGGCTGACTTAGACCCCCTGACATTACATACATTTTAAATGTTCATTTTTCATTTCATTCTTCTTTTCATTTTTTTATTCTTTTCCTTGCTATTTATGTGGCTGTTGAATAGATGTATCTGTCTAGAGATAAGAGAAAATCATCAAAACAAAGAAGGTGAAGTACATTTCAAAGGAGTTTAAAGTTTGATTATTTCTGTGTCAACACTTTGCCTACAAAACTGTCACAGCAGAGATTGAATTGGCCGGAGACAGAAGTAGACAGAAGTAAAAATACATCTGTATTGAGAGTCAAAGTCCCACTGAGTACATTGGACGCACATGGACTGGCACAGGCTAGTTCCCCTTCAAAGTAACACAATGCAGGCATGAAATAATTAAAGGTCCCATGCAGGGCATGAAGTTAACATTTTTCATCACCTGCCACAGTGGCGGGCGGATTTAAAAATCCACCCACCACTGTCACTTTTTACCAACCACTTTTTGCCTCACGAAGGTGAAAAACAGGAATTGCTCTGTCTCCATGAACCGACCCGTGAACATTGCGCCGTCATCATGTGCTGTAGTGGGGGGGCCGGGCTGGGACTTATTGGACTTTAACTTATCATTGCACTTTCAATAATGTAGTTCTCAATCCTCAATTTAGGTAATCATGTGCATCTCATCTGCAGTTTTTCCTGTATCCACTGTGTGTGATTGTGTGTGTTGATGTTTGTGTGTGTGTGTGTGTGTGTGTGTGCGTCATTCGTGGGGGGAACGGCAAAGCCCCCCGCTTCAGCGAGCCAACAGAATTGAAACAGTAGCAGGGTACATTGATGTTAAAATGTATACAGGTTGGCACAATGTTCTCACTCCCAATTGGTCAGTGGCTGCACGTGGTACTGCTGGGTTTGTCGCGAGTAATGAAAATGCGATAAGGGGCCCCGGCTGTCAATCAATTTCTTCCCGTGATGCGGGCCCCTGATTGGTCCGGGCCAGTAAGCAACTGCGTGCCCTGCTTACTGATAGTAAGCCCATTGAATTAGACTTGATAATAATATTAATAATGGGGCACTGGTCAGTTCAAATTGAATAAAATGCAGGAAATGAGACCAGACCTGGTAGAATGTATCCCCTATTAGCCTAACCTTAAAAATCAAGGTGAAGATTTAGTTTAAAAAACATTTGTAGGAGGAGGGAGCAGTTCCAGATGCAGAACTTAAAATATCAAGTAACATAAAGCTACAGAGAAACAGGAAACCTCAGTGAATGCATGTCTTTTGATGTGCAGCATAGGACGTTGGTTCTATGCTGTAAGTATCACAAGGCAGAGACATTTTCTCCCAGATTGACAGAAGTTAAGTGTTAAAAAATTGCAGCAGTGGGAGAGAAGTGTCAAAAGTGGAGCTTGATTTAACAGTATGCAAATTTTAGGCATCTTGATCAAATTTTCACAAATGGAGTGCCTGTTTGATTGATGTCTCCTCATAAAGCATCTCCATCCAACTTGTATCTATTTCATCCAAAAAAACATAATAGAAGCTCAGAGATAACTAAAGCATGCAGCAGTGGAGGACATTGTGGAGGTAGAAAGTGAAGGAAGACAAGAGAAAGTGTATTAGAGTTAACACCACAGTTCTTGTGCAGGCCAACGTGACATCAATTTAGTTAATGGCAAAACTGTCTACACCCAGTCCTTATCCTTGATGGAACCAGAATTAGTCTGCAGGTACCATTGTGAGTGGACATTATTTTTATTTCATTGAAGTCTGTGCTAGTGCTAAATTGTTCCCCTCAGTCAGAAATGTGTGCTCATGGTTACTTCAATTGGATGTTTGACCCTGAATGATGTTATCAGAGTTTGACATTAAAAGGATGATTTCATATTCAGGTGCCGAGGGAATACATTTCTCAGTGCTCACTTATACTGAGTTAAAGGCATACAAGATGATTTTCGAAGAACTAGTTTAGAAGCAAATCATGATCCAATGCCACTTGCCCAAGTGTGATGGGGAAACTTGAGATCTCCATTGCAGAATGAGTGTCCACTTGGATTTTTTTTCAATGAGTAAGAAGTAGATGTGCTTTTAAAAATTGTTAACTAGTTACATAATTTAACTTTTGGACAACCACATTACACACAAACCATTATTTTACCCCTCTGCAATTGGCACAAATGAGGAATCCAAGAAGTCTAGCAGCTGTTCAAGTTCATCGATCCAAATGTGCAATCATCCCAAAGATCTGTTGCATTTGGTAGGATTTACATGCCAACATTTTCATGTTTTATTGTTATTTTTAAAGCAACGTAAAACAAGCACAAACCAGTTTTTTTAACTAAAAACCCAGTGGGTACAGTTTGGCCAGTTCACTTATGTCCAACAACAACAATAAAAGTGCTTCTCTGCTCGACTGTCTTTGGGTGATGAAGTTGCTTGTTATTGTGTGTTATGTGCCCATTAAAATTTGCCCTCATTTTCAGTCACAAATAGCCCAAATGCCAGTGCCGCATTTGCATTGTCATGTTGTTTTACCCCTAATTGCCATGAGGTGGCAACACAAACCCAGATTTCAAGCATCTTGTTATCAGGGTCAACCTCCCCCTGTCTTCCCCTCTCTCTCATCTCTCTCTGTCACTGACTTCACGATGATTCATTTTTATTTTAGCAAAGTCCAATCCACTGTACTGGAAAGTATGCAATAACAACAGTATTATCTTTACATTTAAGAACATCACATCAATATCACGCTCCTTATTGAAATCACAGAGAAACATACTCCATTATTAGCAGTCATATGACCATTTTAATTCAAAAAGTCACATATTGTTTATAGCTAATCACATATTAGTGTATTATAAAAACAATATATCGCGTATGATTTCATGAACACACAAACATTTACTTGAATTTCTTGGCATTAGAGACAAAAGAGAATAAGACACATATAATTTATAGCATAACATATAATGATATAGAAAACATTCTGCCTTTGGCTTTTGCAGATGTTGACGTGTGCAGTTTCATGTGACCAATGACACCAAATTTGCCAGGGCCATCCTTTCTTTGGAGCCGAACTTGCTAAGATAGTTTGCCAGCTCAGTTGAGCAGCAGGGGAGATAATGGCACTGGAACTTTCTGTGAACTGCAATGTCAGCTTTACACTTGGTCTGTTAGGCATCTGTCAAACACCACTGACAACTAGTGTATACCGTATCAAATTTGCAGTGAAGCATAATTATGCCCATATTGTTTGTTTTATAAGAAACATTTCAATGCCTGAAGCTTCAATCTCGGTATGTAAATTTGAGGAATAGTTTGATTGGCATCTCTTTAGTGAATTATGCCTGCACAGTCCCCTACGTGTTTTGCAAACAATCATACTTGACAAACCAAATATGTATTTTTCAAAGTTGCATGGACACTGAATAAAAAGTAACTTCTACCCGAGAAGGCTTCTAAACATTAGGCATAATTAATGTCTCTTACGTATGATATTTAACTAACCAGGACACAAAACACAGATCTGCCTTACCAAACAAGACATGTTTTTACATTCTCGCTGCACTGACAGAATCCATTCGACTTTCAAAAGACTTAGTAAAATCCAAGTAGAACAGTGTGCTGCATGCTTTATTTGTGGTCTCAGTGTGGATATCCGTAGCCGTTTTTTATTACAACATGGACATTTTGCAGACTGTTTGTCGGAGAACTGCATCCTGTTACTGCACAGCAAGAGCAAGGGGAACTGGTAAACCATTGTGGAAAATTACTCATTATGTATGAATACATAAAATAAAATGGCTGTTTAAGCAGGTTGGCTATAAGAGAGGGTGCTGGGGGAACACATTTGCATAAAGGGAATATAAACTTGGTTTTAAACTTCACCCTGTGATAGAAAACCACTGTTGTAACTGTGAGAATTGCTGCACACAAGATTAAATAGATATACACTGTATTAGTTATATTACATGATATATTTAAACTATACATAACATAGCCAACCAAAAATATCACTGTTCACTTAATCTGCCTGATCCGACTTCTCATGACTGTGTGAGTGTCTCCATTACCCTCCTGTTGTACTTGTTAAAATGGGACAACCTAAAAAAAAAGATTGATTTTGGTATATTCTATGTAGTTCCCAGCATAGCTTTCCAAACTTCGACTTGAGCACAAGTCTGATCAGCCAGACTAACTGAAAACACCTGGGAAAAAACACTGACTTAACCATTGCAGACATGAACAATTCAACAGGAATTCAGTACATGATGTGGAAAACTTGTACTTCAGGTCAATCTTCACTTAGAGGAATATTCATTTAGATGAATACTCAATAAGCCTAAATTGTCCTTGCTTGGATATGCGCGTTCATTACAACACAAATCTGAATGGAGACAGAAATATATCTATATACACAGATGTACCAAGAACTTAGTAACTACATCTGCTCAGCTTTACACAGTATGTCCTGTGTCATACAGAATTACATATATCATGTCACCAGGGAGGAGGGAAAACAAAGTTGTGTAACCCTTGGTCGAGACCTTAACCTCCAGACACCCAGAGCCTCCTCATATAAAGCATGCCAAATGTAAAAAGACTCTGAGGCCTCTCAAAACAGCAAACCATGGCCATGGAAAGAACACACAAACAAATCATGAATTCCTTTATGTCAAATAATTTCTTCTCCCACAATACAAAAGACCTGTTCTATGTCATACATAACATAACAACTGATGGCTCTGGTACTGGAAAAACTAAATAGACTGCAACCATTATAATGTTACACCGGTGCTTTTACTGCTATAATGTGTCAAAACATCTGCTATGATAAAAGTATTTTAGAATCAAGCCATGGACATAATAACAAAGCAATTAATTGTTTACATTCATAATTATAACTGTAATGGTTGTTGTTGTAAAAAAATCACATTAACAATGGATCTGTTCCATGTAGGTGTCCTTGTAATGTTCTAGTATGTACAATGTAAGGGCTCGGGAACTGGAACGTCTAAATAGACTGCAGCCATTGTTAATTTCATCAATGCTCCTGCTATGACATGTCAAATTGTCTGTTATTAAAAAGGCCAACAATAGCTTTCCTGCCTTTTGCAGATGTGTCACAAAACCAGCATGAGGGTTGGGAATTGTCAGTTAATCAATTACAGTCACTCTCCCCTGTGAAAAGCTATACTCAGGCAAAGGAAGTGAAACCACCTGTGTAGGTAGGGCAGGAGATGTCAAACTATTTTTATTGTGATTGGTTAGCACATGCATAAGGAGTTATTGCAGAGCACAATATGTTTTTATTGTTACCTTTGTTAAATGCAAACTCAGGTTCCTTGAGCTGTGGCTCAACAATGATCCCCCTACTATATGACTTCAAAGGCTAAAGGCTCAGCTGTGTAATAATACACCTTAAAAATAGGTCACCATTGTTCCATATATTAAATTTAACATTCAGACCAATAGGAGCAAACTCACCATAGGGTGGAGACGTGGGGGAAGAATAGTGGAGGGTAATGTTTTTTTTGCCTTTTAAAAAGTGTGTCATATAATGAAATCATTTGAGCACTGGACATTCATTTCATCACAATCCATGCTGCTTGCTAAAGTAGTAATCCTTAAATAATACATAACAATAATGTATACTTTATTAATCCCACAAGGGGAAACACACTGTTGTTATTACACACATTACACACAGGCCTGAATTACACACACATGCTCAGTACCTATGCACTAATGGAGAGATGTCAGAGTGAGGGGGCTATCCATGGAAAGGCGCCCTAAGCAGTTGGGGGTTTGGTGCCTTGCTCAAGAGCACTTGCACCCCTACAGCTACCAGTCCACCACCATACTTTGGTCTGTATGTGGACTGCGGCAACCCTCCTGAGATACAAACCAAGTAAACAAAAGTTTGGACCCTAATGCATGACTTGAAGCCTGAAAAGAAGGATTTTCATGTGATCCTGCAGTTCTCATGTTATCCAGTGAAATTGTGAGAATCCAGTGGCCGGTAAAGTAAACTTCTCATAGCTGAATAGATTGAGGCAGGCTGAGAGGGAAATGCAGGCTAATGTGAAATATACTCACCTCCCCCTCATTGATTAAATCAAAGCGTCTATGTTAACGCTCTGCAAAATTGTAAACACATAATTAAGCAATAAGCCACTTACACACAATGTACAGTTTTTGAGGAAGACCTTAGACACGTTGTAGCACACACAACATCAAACTGTAAAAACCACAGCCTTATTTTCTTATTTCTTTTAAAAAAGCAATAAAACACAACACAACATAAATGTTGAATACATATTTTATTTTTAATGAGAGATATCAAAACTGAACGCTAAGCAACAAAATCTGTCCCCAGTACAACTCTAGAAAATTTGCCTCTCAATTATTTCTTTGTCCTTTTCTTTTTCTGATTTTCTTCTCTTCATCAAAATTGTATTACATGAAGCATCACACTTGTCTCCTGATTCTTATTCTCAATAATTCTTCACATAAACTAATTTTTCCTTTGTACAACTTTCCAATTAGCCGACTCAGCCACAGGGTGCAAGGAGACAAACCTGGCATGAAAACCATCTCGGTACTGTATTCCCTGTCGTGAAACTGGCCTCCCTGTCAGTCTCGTAGTCGGTTTTTGGTCCCGGTCCGGTGACTCCGGCTGAGTTCACTGGCAGCTCTCAGCAAAGTAAGCCAGTTTGACAACAGGGAATACAGCACCTCTTTCAGGTCCTAACAGGTCACAGGCACGCACTTGTGTAAGCTGCTGTAGAGGAGCTTTTGTGCGTGGCTACCTTATGAGCAGGCCATGCTTAACTGAGATCTGGTCTGAACCCCCTGCTGATAGATGCAGTAGAGTTGTCCCTTCTTGAGTGAAGGTGAAGAAAGAAGGGCCCGGCGGCTGCTGTTGGCAAGCCACAAAGTTGAGAGAAGAGAAAATAGCAGTGGTTGTGATGGTGGGATGGGATGGTGATGTCACAGCATTTAACACCTTGGTGTGAATACTGAAAAGACTTCTGGGAGACTGAGTTGGGTGGCTGTTCCTTGTGACTACAAAACATTTTGGAGAGGCTGGGGTTGCCCGGAAAGGCAGTCTGGTTAATTTCCGAGTTCAAGTTGCAGTCCAGTCCAAAATCCAAATGAGCAAGATAATCTTTGGAGTTCCATGGATCCCAAAAAGTGTTAATGGTTTGATCCCCAGTTCAACCCCATATTGTTCTCACTGACTTGCATTGTAGATTGCTTCCACTGGTGTGTGACTGAGAGGAACATTATGAAGTGCTTTCGATTTCAGTGTTATACTTTTGATTGTTTTAGTTCTTGTATTCTATTTTTGCTGTTGTATGCTGCAAAAGAACACTCATAGGCACACTCGTGCACACAAATGAATGCAGACACGCTGAACTCACTGTATTCCAACTGGATCACCAATTCTATTTTTATTTATTTATTCCATGCAAGTAAAATTCAAGTTGTTTGTTAGATCTGTCACCCCATCTGCATAGACAAACACACAAAAAAGCCACACACACACACACACACACACACACACAGTCTTGCTGACTGACAGATCATGGTGACAGAAAGACACTTGCTTCTTTGTCAACGATCAATACACTAAATTAACTCTCTCTCGCTCACACACGCACAACTGTATGCATACAGTCAGTTTTTAGTCAATGTCACAAAGGAGGTGACCAGACCCAATCCAGTCTCACAGCAGTCCAGACCAGACCTGTCTCAGCTAACTACATTTTAGATGCAGGCTACACACAGAGATGGATTATCATGCAGTACACACAGACACAGGCAGACCTGGGTGTCTTTATTTACCCTGTATGTCTTTCATGCATCACACAAACACACACATATACACACACACACACACACACACACACACACACACACACACACACACACACACACACACACACACACACACTGATGGCCTAGTTTCAAACTGCTGAATTAAGGACTTTAGTGACTTACAGTCTATTTGTGTTTTCTGAGAGACAGCAACAGAAGAGCAAACAATCATCATTCACACCGCCCAACACGCATACACATATCTACACACACATGCGCGCACATACGCACGCACAAACATGCACACACCACAGAATATCCCCTCTCTTTCCTTTCAGTTTGTCCCAGCCTGCTTGCCATAGAGAGAAAAAAGATCAGACTTATTTTTAACCTCACTGATGTCAAACAAGGCTGGCCTAATTTTGCTTTACACCTTTCAAATGATTTCAGAGAGTGAGAAGACATTCTTAATTTTGTTCATTCAGTGTAATTGCACTGTAACTGTGTCTGTGCAAGGATTTTGAAAATTACTTACAATGGGATCTAACAAACATCTGGAAGACCCACTTGATGTGTCATAAAACTTTATAGTGGATGAACAAGATTGTATTTTCATCCAATCAGTTTTAAATGAGTGTGAAGGAAAAGTGGAGGTGGCATAGCACTTTTCAATGGTGGCAGTGGATCTGTGTCTGGTTGTGCATCATCTGAAGGACAGTTTTGCATTGCCAGATATTCCTCCACAGCGCTGCGGAAGAGGGTCTTATTGGCATGTCTTTAAACCAATCACAATTGTCATGGCACTGAGCGCCACACGGAGCCCCGATACCGCTGCAAACCAACCTTGGGAAGGAACTTGTGTACGTTCAAATGTTATTTTAGTCAGAAAACTCTTATTGGACCGATAGTCTAGCTAGCGATCTGGATTTACCCTGCAGAGATCTAAGAAGCAGTTAACCATAGTGCTCATAAATTGAGTTTAAAATTCCAACACAAAGAAAGTGCAGGTTAACAGACATCCGGCCAAAAAGAAGGCCATACGACCGGAACGGAGCAATCCCTGAGGAACTACAAAACTGAAATTAAGTAAAGAGTGGCCAGACACCTACCACAAAATGAAGATAAATTTTTCTTCTGAAGAGTCCATCATGTTTTTTTTTTCTCCTTGGCTACTGGCAACTGTGTGGAGGAGGGGTGGGTGCAGTGGAGGCAGATACAAAACTTTCAATCGTGTTAGATTTGTATCATGAGGACGCCCCGACATGGGGGCAACAGAAACTATGCATTACAGCTTCAAAATAGGGTCGTTTGAAACTGAACAAACCAAGCATACCAATTCAACAAAGCAAAGGTGTGATTTATCCTATCATGTAACAAACTGGCAGCCATCCTCTTCTCCTTTCCCCTGTTTCATGCCCGGCCTTTGATAGCTTGTCTCACTTTGCCATGAAATCCACATGCTGTGAAGCGGAGGAGGGCTACTCCACTTAGCATTCCGGCAAAACATGCTCTGATTCATTGGCATTTCTTAAACCAGGGTTCTTCAACGTTTTTTTAAGGACCCCCTTAACTGAAATTGACCCCTTGTTACATATATTGTAGAAAAGTAAGTTGCATATTAAACTGGGCCTACATGGGCCTACATGGGAAAGGGTGGCCAAAAGCCTTTATACCTTTTTTTGGATATAGGCTATTAAAATACCCTAATAAAGGTTGGCATGGCAATGGCATGATTTTTATAATATGTTTACAACATATTTTTTACGTGACCAATTTGTGAAATGGTCAAGCTGTCTCATTGTACCCTGCAAAGATCTGAGGAGCAGACAACATTAGTTCTTATTAATCCACCAAATTTAAAATTCATTACACAAAGTAAGCGGAAGGAAACGGAAAATACATGCATCCAGCAGAATGTCAAGAACATAGACTAGGGGGCAACCAACTAGAATACCTATGGCTTATTTAGCTAGCTGAACCTTAACAACCTGATTCAATTTTTCAAAAAATAGTTTTTGGCCTACTGTCATGTCAGTGGCCCCTGTGAACACACAAAAAACAGAGGGGAAGAAGAAATTATATAGGCTAAAATGAAAGAAGAAAATATGTGGCTGCAATTAGTTTACATCCCAGCTTGGATTTTCACAGGCTCGTAAAGTAAAAGCTATGTCTTTACTCACTGTGTATGGCATGTAACCAATGCCTCCTCTACCCTCTGCAAAATAGGCATGCCAAACAAAATAGCGTAAAAATCAAGATGAGAACCTTCATGGTCCCCTAAAACAAAACAAGATATGGGTGAAAACTAATCAAATGGATTACTGAAGTTAATATAACAAGTTATTTCAAAAACATCAATAATCAATAAAGATGAAATGTCTTGGTAACAGATTCAAAGGCCGATTGGGATTTACAGATGTTCAATCTGCAGCAGTATCTTAAAAATATGTCTCGTGCTATACATATGGGGGAGCATATGGACAGAAATGTGTCCATCTGCAAATGTGTTCCTCATTTTCAGACCACATGCTCCCTCTGTAGTGGGCCCAAAACAGGGTAACAGTGTTAGCTGAAAATGTGTTTTGGTATGAAACCATCTTTGTGGATCCCAGATGTAAAGTTGTGAAAACCTTGCACCTGTGAAAAAATTGTTTCTTTTTACCATCATTGCATGACTCAAAAATGTGAATAATGGCTCCCAAAAGGTGTAAACTTTCTCTCCATACTATGTCTTTGAGGGTTGTCTTTTCTCTCTATCGAAAATCAAACTTTAACAAAGAACAATACTGAAGCAGCTGTCAACAACCCAGTCTTCTAAAAATTATGTTGCATACAACTAAATTGCATTCTCAATAACAATTTGATGAAAACATTTTTTTCCAAGATTTAGTTTCTTTTTGACAAATACGTTTCTAATCATCAATGTCGACATAGGGAGGAGGAACTTTCACTAGAAGAATGCTGTTTGAGTCTTTTGTGAAACCAAAAGTCAATGTTGTTTTACTTACATAGTTAAGTAAACTTATTTCACTTATCTTTTGCATGTTTAACTTACATAACAACCAACTGACTTTTTTTTAACCCAAACCATTATTTTTTCCTTAACCTAACCAAGGATTTTTGTTTCAATTCACAATGTCAACCATTTTTAAAACTGTGTTTAACATCGTGCACCTGTTGCTAATACAAGGTTGTGTTGTAACATTACCTGGGAGAAAATACGTTTTCATAACATAATTGAGAATGCAGTTTACTGTAGGGGAACAGAATTTTTCAGGATAGAGGATTGCTGTCAGAGTACATGTCAATTAAAATCCCATGATCAAACAGGTGGGCGTTTAAAAAACAATCAACCCCAAACAAATCGACATAATATAACTCTAAACAAATACAAATACTAACACAAGAAACTTTGGCTTTGTGTTCCAGTTTACAACCCATCATCATAACAGGCCTCACATAATGGTTAGTTGTCAACGCAGACAAACAATCACTAGGACGCGGCGTACTAGCACAACAGGAAACACAATGAAGACACACATGAGCCACTTCTAAACTGCCTCAGAGCCCTGCCCTAATTGCTTATACCTGATTTGTTGTTAAAGCTTTAGTGGGTACATTTTTGATTTTAATACACGTCTTTTATGTACAAGCCATTGCCAAATGAGTTGCTACAAAGCTAATTAAAACTATCAGCTCCACACAACTCTCTCTGTATTTCTCAGTATGTCTATGTTAGAAGATTGTGTCGTCTTGCAACTTCCCCGTGCAAAAACTTGAGTAAAGATAATTACCTCTTCTGAAGAGTCCATGTTTTTTTAATTCTCCAAAACTTGGCTATTATCAACTGTGTGGAAGAGGGGTGGGGGTTGGAAGCATGGACACTTTTGTGGTCATTACTTAGAAATCTTCATGGGGGCAACAGAAACTACCCACTATAACCTTTAATGCAGCCCAAGTTTAGTCTATGCAGCTACCATTATAAGTCAGGTTCTGTAGTAACAAACACTTTTCAAGGTTTACTAAAGGACTCAAAACAATGAAGGAATCCGCCATTGCAATTAGTGTCAAGAAATTCCAGAAAAAAAGATTATTGTTCTCGGCAATAGCACATGTCAATTTCTGCTCACTGTGTTATGCAGAATTCTTTCAAATTAACCAAGGGCAAAAGATAAGATTTCTTTAACTATGTCACTTTGACAACTATATGGCTTTTAGAATGGAAATCATACCTGGATACATTGATTCTTCCTTTGTCTCCTCCACCAGCTGCAAAGTACATAGAACAAGTTTTTTTAATCTTTTGTGCCTGTATGTGCTTGTCATGATCTATAGACAATAATTTCTCTCAGCAGCAGCCTGGGTTTGAATGTGACCTGCGGCCCGTTGCTGCATGTGTCCCCCCTCTCTCTCCAATTTCTTGGAACGGCGCAGCGCAGCACAAAGCCCAATGCAAGTGTTTTTGCTAGTGTAAGACCAACGCAGTAGTCAATTTTACGTCCAGCGCCCACGTCGTTTGAACAGCAGATATGCATCTGTGCGCTCATGGGGGTGCTGGTCTTTCAGGGAGGTGTGTTCAGGTGAATTCTTGGCGCATTGCTATCTTAAGGCAGCAGGAAGTGATCGCACCATTAACCAACAAAAAACCTGTTCTAAAGTCAGTACTATAATAACAGTCATTGGGTTGTTGTTTTATCAATGAATTAGTAAAATGAACCTAGGCTTATGCACAGCGCGTACACACTATGCTTGTTGCACACACCCACACTGGGAAGCACAACAGCACACAAACATGCAAAAGATTTCAAATAACAATACGATGCAAATCCGACATCATAATAGTAATGCTCCAATGTACAAACGTGCCTGGCTTTTAAAGGAAAGGGGAGGTGACACTCTGATTGGTTTATTGCATGTTACACCCAAAACACAGACCTTTTTTTGGCCGTCAAACTAGCAAAAGTGGATTTGGACACGCCCTTAGCGCACCTGCGCCATGCGCTTTATGCCGTGCGCTTAGTTTGTTAAAATAGGGCCCCTTGTCTTTACACTATCCTGTCAATTAAAGGCCATAGAAGCCCCCCAAAAAAGTGTAGCAAAAAAAGGAAAGGATTTCTCTCAATAAATAATTTACACAATCTCACTATGTTTGAGTGTGCATGTGCCAAAACTGTGTGTGTCCTCATGTTTCTTGATTTGCAAACAGAGGCAAAATTTGCTTTTTGTGTGTCTGTGTTTACACCAATGCAGACAGGGAGTATGTGTTTGTTTTCTCATCTACAGTGTGTTTGTGTGTGTGTGTGCATGTGTGTTTGTGTGTGCACAAACCGTGTGTGTGTCTGTGAACAAGATTGTAATTAAACCCAAATCCACTGCATTACAGTTGGGAGGTTTTCAGGGGGATTCATCTCTGAAAAGACGTTGCTTAAACCTCCTCAAATCCTTTTTAATTTGATGGATATGTTTTTTCATTTTTGTGATAAATTGCACACAATACATCCCTGGCGCACACACAAAATGAAAACTGTAATTCAAATTGAAGCAGTGGATTTTGACTATTCATGAAGGCATCTTTGCACATTCCATTTCACAAACATACCTGAATCATGGTTGACAGAAAGTGTCCACTCCTTGTAACACATAAGATTCATCACAAAAAATATGTGACTTCGACTTGTCTGATTTTTCTGTATGACCCAGACAGATTGTAACCTTTAATACACAGATTAGACATCATGTCGTGCTTTCACAGACCTTTAAATAGGTTGTAGCAGTGATGTTGAGGCAAATTAAATATTTAATAAACTATGAATTCCAAATTATAATCACCAACAACATAAACAAGAAAAGTATACAATACATTACACAGACAAATTGAACAAGTCATCAATAGACATACATTTTTAATGTTTTACACTGCCTACTGGATTACATTTAGCACTAACATGAAGAAATGTAGCTAACGTATCTGGCACGTTGCAAACATTTTGATACTGAGCATAATTGTGTGAATGCTGATTCAGCAGCATTCAAAGTATTGTTATTCAATTCCATATCCTCTATAGCCTCTAACTTCTACATACGTTCAGCTACAAAAAACTATATTATACTATATTACTATTATTATATTAAAATATAAAAATGTTCAGCTATTTAAGCAAATGATGGGAATTCTTCAACATTTGCTATTTATGCTTTTTAAAATATTAAGCTCCTTTCAATTTTTTTGTTCATTAGTGCAGTGCTCGTTGAAAATGTGCCTGCTTGGAACGGGCCAGATCAGCTGGCTCTCTGGTGCAGTCAAAACAACCTTGTGCTTAACATGCTCAAAACTGTGGAGATGATCGTGGACTTCAGGAAGAGACCCCCCACTCTTCCCCCCATCACCATACTCAACAGCCCTGTGTGTGCTGTGGAATCCTTCAGGTTTCTGGGATCCACTATATCCCAGGACCTGAAGTGGGAGCCCAACACAGACACCATCATCAAAAAGGCCCAGCAGAGGATGTACTTCCTGCGCCAGCTCAGGAAGCTCAACGCGCCTAAGGAGCTGCTGGTCCACTTCTACACAGCCATCATCCAGTCTGTCCTCTGCACGTCTATCACTGTCTGGTTTGGATCTGCCACCAAAACGACAGAAGCAGACTACAATGGACAGTTAGGAGAAAAGATCATCGGTGCCAACCTGCCCTCCGTCCATGACTTATACACTTCCAGAGTCAGGAAACGGGCAGGAACCATCACTGCAGACCCATCTCACCCCGGACACAATCTGTTCCAGCTTCTGCCCTCTGGTAGGCGCTACAGAGCATTGTAACCAACCAGATTCAGGAACAGTTTCTACCCACAAGCCATCTCTCTGATGAACAGCTGACTTCTGACCCACAGTGTCAGGTTCAATTCTGGCCAATAAACCAGGAACACTGTCTCTACAGCACCTGTTTACTGGTTCCACTATCATTCCATTCATTTAGTATTTATTCGTCATTCTCATTCTCATATCCCACTTATTATTCATTGTTTATTCATATTCTCATATCCTATTTCAGAACTGTTCATAATGTTCATACTGTTCATATTATAATATAATAACTATTTTCCCAGTACTCTTTGCACTATGTTCCACATTTGAATAATTTTTTTTGGACTCTTCATTGCACTCATCTCTCTACATTGTTTCTGTTTAGAGTATGTATATATTAGTGTGTCTATATTAGTGTATGTATATTGTTTTGTTTGTTTGTTTGTTTTGAATGTGTAAGCCTATTGTGAGAAACTATGCTCCAAAGAAAAATTCCTCGTATGTGTCTTCATACCTGGTCAATAAAGCTGATTCTGATTCTGATTCTGATTACTTGGCCTGTGCTATTGCTGAATTAATCAAAACAAAATTGTACCCCAAAATGACTTACAGAAGGACCCCAAACCACTTCATATGTAACTCCCCTGTATACCCTACTACTATCTTACTTATTTACCTGACAGAGAATGACACTGTGGAGTATGCAGACATTAGCCTCATGGACTCATGGCAGTGCGCTACCCACCAGGCCCAGTATAAGAGCTAATCAGCACATAATGTGTGTGTGTTTGCGCAGAGAGAGAGAGAGATAGAGAGAAAGAGAGAGAGAGAAAGAGAGAGAGATAGCGTTGTCTTGAGTCACATCTTCAATGAATTTAACATTTCAGCTGAGGTGTTAATTTCCATAAAGATTTAATGCCTTACCCTTAACATTGAAGTAGGGGATTTGATTCGCGGGGGTATTTTGGTGACAGTAATAGTTAGTAGTAACAGCATACTTAATTAACCCGGGGTGAGTCTGATGAAAAATGCTGTGTCTGCCCGGTTCAGCTCTGAGATTTTCTCGCTTTGCACAGTGCTGTGAAGGAATAATCTCTGAGATTACGTTGTATTCTGCCTCTGTTTAGAAGTGGTGAATCAAGGCTACATCCAACAGCAACTTAATACTATATTGTGTCTGGCTTTTTTTACCGATATATATTTAACGATCTAATTTAATTTTGCATTTCCAATCCAAACAACGTTGAACTTGGCACTTCACTTACTTTTGCACGTAGCAAGACACCTGTCAAGATTAAAATCCATTGGACTAATGGTTCAACAGATATGCACATAACACACAGACATACACACAGACACACAGACAGACACACAGACAGACACACAGACAGACAGACAGACACACAGACAGACAGACATTCCTGCAATTTATAGATGAGAGCAGGCATTTTATCCTTCAAATCCTCTTTTACTTCAAAATCTATCTTGTCCTTCATACTTTCACCTACAGGTGCCATTCAAACTTTAAACAATTCATGAAAAATTCAGCTATTAGACTATATCTCCGCAGCTTGATATATGTTACAGGTTTTGTGAAATCATTGTCCATGTTTAGTGTTCATTTCAAAAATGTTCTGTGTTAACAATGGGTGTGTGACTTACAATGGTTGATGTCATCGCTAGAGCATGGAGCCTCATCTTAGTCCCTTCTCTATAAATTGCTCTCACGCCCACAATTTTCACTTGTCATACATGATTCAAACGTTAAAACATAGGCATACTTGTCCAATTTCAGCCAATGTGTTCAGGTAAGCTTTAAAACGTATAGTTTTTGAATTATTTGCCTCAGAGGGACAAGATGGTGGATCTTTCATTTACAAAAAATTGATTTATACTCATCCACTCTTGAGCTGCAGGTTTGATTCCTCTAAAACCAGGCATTTCTTATTATCTGTATATGCACAAGGATTTAAGTCAACAAATTTCTTTCCATCACCTTAATTTGTGCATTGGGTTGAGCCCTGACTTACCTCCTCTGTGCTTTATGTTGTAGGTCTGTCTTTCCTCTCAGCACAAGAAACAAAAGTAGTTATTTTGTCCTCTTGAAAAAAATGGCAATAATTAATCTTAGCACAGCCAAAGTTGGTGTCAACCCTTTTACACTTCCTGCTGCCGCTGCAAAACTTTCATATTAAAGTTTGAAACTTGCCTGTGCTCTACAAATGATTACATTGGATTTTTCTTTTGTGTATTTTTTCTTCTCTTGGTTACACAGCAGATTTATATTTGGGTATTGAACAACCTGTGTGTGTGTGTGTGTGTGTGTGTGTGTGTGAGTGTGAGAGAGAGAGAGAGAGAGAGAGAGAGAGGGAGGGAAAGCATCTGGCATGTTGTTTTCATAGTACCACAGAGAGACATAACAAGGATAGATTACAGCAGTAGCAAGGTTGAATAACCACTTTCGAGATGTACAATAGAAAACAGAACAGCTTCAACAATACACTAAGTTAAGGGATGCAGTTATACTTTCCAATATTTTTTTCCCTTTTGCACATTATTTTTTGAACGAAACAAGGCATCCTGATGTAAATGTGATAGATGAGAACAGTTTTAAAAATGGATTGCGGCAGAGGATTACAATGTTCACAAATAAATTACCACAGGGGATGTAGGTATCAGTATACCACCTGAAGTAAAATGGAGCTGGGTTATAAAAAGATACAACACCATCCCACTACAACAACTACTACTACTACTACTACTACTACTAATACTACTACTACTAATAATAATAATAATGATGATGATGATAATAATAATAATAATAATAATAATAATACAAATAATAATAATGACCCTTTCTTAGATTTTGTCCTCATTTCTAGAGAGACAAAGTTTTGAAAAGTTGGTTGGATGTACAGTAAACAACTCTTACTGCTGTCGAAGTACAAAGTTACATTTCTATTAAAATCTCTGTGTCATGTTTTCTTTGTCTTCTGCAGCTTTGATGTCTAAATCAAAACAGCTAAACTGGTCCCAGCAGGAAGAAGTCATTTTTGTGTTGCTGTCTGAAAAAATGTATTCTTGTTTTGATGTTGTTTTGTCTTCATCAAACTTCTGCTTTTGTCAATGAACGCCAGCCATCTTTTGGTAAAGACCTTTAAACTTTGAGTAAAAAAGTGTTATACATGCCGTTTATCATGGTGTATTAGTAAAAATCCAAGGCTAAAGGTATGGCGTCATAACTTATGTTTATGTCATACACGCACACAAGCAAAGAATATTATTTCACACGCACAGATATTAGTATATGCCCACCAATTCACAACCCAGAGATGTACAGGCTGCAAACATGAAACAAAACATAAGGAAAGGCAAAGAATTTCACCTGCATGTATAAAACCATTCATCAAGCGCACAGAGCAGCCACCACACGTGGTGGCATTAAATTAAAAGTTAGAGGATCAACAAAAGTCATTAGGATCCATCCTCTGGGCACCATGTATAAAATGTCATGGCATTTCATTTAATACTGTTGTTGAGATGTTTCATTCCTACCCAAGTGGTGGAGTGACTAGCCACTATTGTGGATAAAAAGATGTAGAAAGAGATAGAAGCAGATCTGCATTTTAGTGTGGGGAAATAGCTTACCTCAGTAACCAGACACCCATGTTCAGATTGTCTCACAATGAGCAGAGCATGTGCATAGAAATATTTGACAAATGGACATATGTGAGGCTAATTACTTAAGTCTCAGTCTTGCATGCACCTTCATGTGAATTTAATGCTCATGATTTCATTCATGTTCATCAAACTGAAATTATTATGGAGTGGTCGAAGCACAGGGCTACCCACGGTTGGAGATTAAGGGCTGAAGTATCGGTTGGCAGTACACAAACAGAAAAAAAACAGGTCAAATTAGTTACACAGTTACCAGCCAGCAAGGAGGGATCAAACTGGAAACCAGCAAATGAGCACATGTAATCTTGCTGCCTCTCTTCCTCCAGATGAACAAGAAGAACAGCCTTAATCAGGATTATGAAGCAACAGATTGCCTGTAGCCATTGATCACATAGAGTTTATATCCCATGTAGAGTATGTAGCATAAGGCTCAATGGACTGAAGGACATTCTGCGTACACCACTGAATTTTAGGTTTTAAATGTGCTTCAGTCGGTCGCCTTTTAGCAACTTTCAACTGTGTGTTTTTTCTTTCCTATACATTGATATTCAACATATCTCCAAATAGTAAGATATATCAGTAGGTGCATTTTCATCAAGAAATCCAGCTGTCTAGGACACGTACATTGCCGAACCGCAATATCCCCATTGTGGTTGAGGATTCTTGTTGGATATCAGTCCCTTCTTTAACCCCACAGCAGCTGATAAAACACCACTTTTCTTTTTTTAGGTTTTACAACCGTGATAAACAACAACTACTACTCCTGGTGCAGTGATTCAGCAATTCGGATTATGTAAGTGTTATCATCAGATTTAAGGTACTGGCTGTTGTATTTGCAGAACAAGAGAGACGGAAACGGAGAAAGAGAGAAATGGTAAGAGTGAGAAGTAAGTCTTATCATCCTTCTCCAGCAGGTGACTGTCAATCATTTGCACTGATAATCAATGCAGGTGTATACACACGCCCAGATCAATACACACACACACACACACACACACACACACATCCACAATACAGATAGTGTCAATGAGAGACAGATGATATTGAAAAGTTGTAATACCGAACATGCTTTATCTCTGCATTTTTCAAGATAATGTGCAGTTCTGTCCTCAATTCTCAACTGTGTGTAGCCTTCAGCTTTGACAGCAAAACCTTGATAACATTTTTCTCATAAGGAACGAATTGAAATTCTCTAAAAAAATGTTTGCCATGGAAATATAATATAGTGGACATTTTGATGGAGAGTAATCCCTGCTGATGTGATGGTATTTACTGTGTGTGCTGAAAAAGGGTGAAAAAAAGATGAGAAAAACTGAAAAGATGAGACAGGAAGTCCTAAATGCTAAATTTGAAAGTGGGAATGCTGCTGCAGTTGCTAGGCCGGGACAGCCTTTAAGGGCGTTTAGCTAAGGCCCGCTAGCTTAGCAAACACAAAGGTTTTAGTCAAAATGACAGCTGTGTATGAGGACTGGCATCTACCAGTGCTCTGCCAGTTTAAATTGCATCTGCCACCCACAAATGTGGACAACAGTGTCAAGCCAGAAATCCAACTTAGAGTGTAAATGTGTAGTGAGTGAGTTTGTGTGTGTGTGTGTGTGTGTGTGTGTGTGTGTGTGTGTGTGTGTGTGCACACCTGTATAAAAATGTTTTTGGGTTTACTTCAGTCCCTGTGTCAAGTTCTTTATCTATGTCCTCCAAAAGAGAGAACTGTAATTTAGATGCTCTGTGTTTTGTCCTGCATGCCCTTGTACACCCCCTGAAAACTTCATCTCCTCTCATTAACTGGATGCTGTTACCAGATCTTTCTCCTTCTCCACCTTGTCTTGGATGAAGAAAGTCAGTCTGCTACCTTACATAACTGTCAAAAGAGGAGGGAGGGAGAGAGGGAGATGTGCAAAGGAGTTATGCACACAAGTAAACCAAACTACCAGCATGCATCTGATCACGTAACACTCATTTATTCTCTTTGAGGACAAGGACTGGGCCTAATTCTTTTTCAGGGTAACACATTTCAGGCATGAACTCAAAGGACATGGAACACCTGAGAGTCTAACCCCACTTTAATGGTCTATCCATCCACTTTGCTTGGTGTGTGTGTGTGTGTGTGTGTGTGTGTCAATCACGGCCATGTTCCCTGGCGCAGACATGATTTGAAGTATTCAGAGATGGTGGAAATATAACCTTGGAAATAATAAATGTTTTGTGTGCCTGCATTACAAAACAGGAAGATTAAATATATGTATTACTTGATTGTACAATAATTGTTTTGGATAAGGATAAGTTAATAAGTCAAATGTTTTGGTCAAGTTGGCGTGATGACAATGCACACAAGAATGTAGATGGCCAAACAAATTATACATTTAGGGATACATGTACAAACTGCGGTGCTGTGACCACAATAGCAATTGCAATGACTTGCTGGATTTAAACCTGTACAGCCCCTGCTGACTGTGTTAGGGAATGTTAACAGAGGATCATGGGAGTTGGAAGTGTACCAACAATTGGAAAAATACTTTAAAAAATACTCTGGTACATAATATACACTTTAATTCTCTTAACACACACACACACACCAACACATACACGTACACACTCACATGTTTATCTACAACAATGTACAGACAGACACACATCATAAACAAAGAAAAACAGGAAGAGAGCAAACTCTGCCCCCCCCCCATCACAAAACACACACACACACACACACACACACACACACACACACACAATCCCTCCACAGCTCAAATCCTCTCTGGCTTGTTTAGAAATCCCATTGCTTTCCACTAAATCCTGAATAAGCTAATCCAGGAACATCAACAAATGTAATTTTCAGCTTAGCATAAAACACATGCAAAGGGAAGGCAACCTCTCTTCGCCCTCAATATGAGAATATGTGTGAGCGTGTGGATGTGCAGGCTTTTATTACACTGCAGGTACAGTCAGGTAAAAATTTGATGAGTGTATAGGACGCAATTGAGGTTAAGATGGTCAGACTTTTTATTTTTTAAATCTGAACAAAAAGCAGGATGGAAAATTATACAATGCCTGGCTTTATTAACATCAACTAATGTGGCGTGTTACAAAAAAAAAACGTATGCTAACACCATGAAGAAGGCAGAAATTGTAAAATGAAATATTTTCTTTTGAGTAAATTATTACATAGGTAGTGTTATAAAAGTTACAAAAAGTACACTTCAGAAGGGCTGAATTTTAAGACGTTGATTTTCAGATGACATTTGTATTTCATTGAAGCTTTCTGGACTCTAGTTTGACATCTTTGTTGAAAATTATTAACTAAGCCCTTGATTGTGCGCACTTCTCAGACACTTATTTACCAGTTACCATTCATTCCTTTCCAAACTGCCAAGGGTACTGGAGCCTTTCCCAGCAGACACTCATTGGAGGACAGCCTTGACTGTTTGCCAGTTGTCCCAATGCAGTTCCATTCACATGTAGCCTTCTTAGAGTCTTTTGTCTGACTCACTTGTCATTAATTTGTGAAAGGAAACCAAGTAGAACGCAGGGACACAAAAAAACTCAAAACCAGAATCAAATGTGTGATGTAGCGCAAACATGTTCAGGATAAACTCATGCAGTGGCTGCCTGTACAATCAAAGATATTCTCAAATGTGGGGAATAAGCCCAGTCTTTTCCCTCCACAGCGTGTTCTAGCCCACACTACATCAACAGAGAATGGCTCAGGACTGTCTGGCTTGGGGACAGAAATCAGTCGCAGACTGGCGTGGCGGTAAAGAATCTTCTTTATTAGACAGTGAGAGTGAACTGGCAGAGGGGTTGCTGGGTCTGAAACTGGCTGGGGTTGGCATTTAATGGTAGTTCTGATGATGGCTGAGCAGGTAGTGGAGGTACTGGATCTGGAGAAAACTGGGTTGGCGGAGGAGCTGCTGGGTCAGAGGAAAGACTGAGCTGGCAGAAGGTTCCGAAGGTGAGTATATCTAAGACATGGAACAGACAGATTAGAAACAAGACAAGAACTAGACTGGAAATAACTAATGTAGGCTGGTTGACATCAAATACTGGTGGTAAGCTAACAATTTGGCAGTAGGTGTAGGTGCGTTGATTAGGGATTGGTGCCAAAAGAGCCGCAGTAGGGGGCATGTCCACACACTGTGGAGAATGAAGATGACAAAACCAAAACACACCAACCATACTGCATAGCAAAAAAGAAGTAAAACAAAACACATTCATATACACACTGTCACCAGTGGCGTGAGAAGTACTACAGTATTTTAAAATTTTTGTCTTAGTCCGGAGTCAACAATTTGCTTACCAACACAAACTGAATGAAATCACATCCAATATGTGACTTCTTTGTTTACTATACGCTACAGGTACAAGGGAATTTGTTTATATGTATGCCCATGGCCAAGTTTATGTTCCCGAGTATGAGCTTCTGTGTCTGATAGGGTTATACTGTGTATGCACGTGTCTAGATTTGTGTGTGTTTGATACACATTAATAATCAGATAAACATTAATTATTAGCCTTTCCATATGGCGTCCACATTGACCAAATTCCACAGGGTTTTTACACACGGTGAGAGCGCACACACAGACACACAGACACACGCACACACTTACATACTCATACACGCATACACGTATACACGCACGCGCGCACGCATGCACGCATGCACGCACGTATGCACGCATGCACACACAGCTCAACAAGAAACTCAATCTGTAACACAAATTCCCTTCGCTGCCACCTTTGAGTTAGAGTTTGTTCGCAGATACACGGTTCCTGTTGCCAACAATTGTAAACAAGAAAAAGAATAAACTAAAGTTGATGTTCCTTTTCCTCAGTGAAAAATGTGTTTGTATATTCTGCAAAACTCTCTGTGAAAACATTTAACCAATGCAGATAAAAAACTATTGTTTATATTTTTGAATATAAAAATATAAAACAATTTGATCAAAAAAAGACAAATACAGGCAGACAATAATCAACTCAAATTAAAGAAGTCAAGTTACTAATCAAGTAACATCTTTCATTTTTACATTGGAAAGAGACTACAGTAACATCTCTCTGTCAGACTGTCTTTTCTCACTCACTAACTCACCTACTGCAAACATATTCTTCAAATTCAAATTTGTGAATAGTTGGAATGACAAATTGTTACCATGTCTAAAGCTGGCAAAAAAAAAAGTAGCATGAAATGATGCATAATCTGGTGTCTGATGTAGGTAACCTCGCATGTCAAATATTCAGCTTCTATTTTAGCAAATATTGACTTTCATATTATAATCGATATCTGTAAATGAAAAACTGATTTCTTCATTTTTTCATATTTTCTACTTATCAACCCAAATAATGTTTGTGACAAAGACTCCTGCCTGCAGGTCTGTGCGAGTGAGCACTTACTGTAAATGTGTGCATATGTGTGATTTTTTTCTAAATGGATATGCATGTATGTATGTATGTATGTATGTATGTATGTGTGTGTGTGTGTGTGTGTGTGTGCGTTTCCGGATGTGTGTGTGACCCGCCCTGTGCCCGGGCCTAGTTAAACAGAAATAGCTACAAGAGCAATAACATCCCCAGCTAAGCGGCAAGGGATTCAATTCCCGAGTCATTTTACAAAAGCGTGGTGTGATTGAGTCGGTCTGCCCATTGAATTCAGTATTTAATTTCCTCAAGGTCCCAAGAGCCGTGTCTCTGTTTCCAATTTCTACTCCTCATGAGATCAGGATGGGGGAATAAATGCAGGGCTTTCTTTTCTTTTTTTCCCTTTTTCAGCCCATCGTTTTCCTTCATTGTATAATGCTGAATGCTAAGGGTTGGATAGGAGGGGACAGGTTAATGAGTGTTCTTGATGTAGCAACACTTTCTATTATCATCATTTCTCTCTCCCCTTTTGCCTCTGTTACAGCCTTTATAAGCCTGAATCCTTGTTTCCTTTTCTCTTGCTTTATGTCACCTCATGCTGTTGCTCCCTCTCACATTTCCTATAAATCCTGATTTCATTTTTGTAGTATAAGCATGACCTGGTTAGCTCAGTTGGTAGGGCAGGTGGACATACGTCGAGGTTCACTCCTCGACGCAGTGCCGCGGCTTTGACTCCGACCTGCAGCCCTTTGCTGCATGTCATTCCCCCGCTCTCTCTCCCCTTTCATGTCTTCGTCTGTCCTGTGGAAATAAAAGCTTAAAATGTCCCAAGACATAATAATAATATTTGCATGCTATATAATGTCAATAAAGATCATTATATGGTCTTTTGCTTATTTACACATCCAGCAGTCTGTCCACCTGCCAAATGTAAGGTTAGTTTATGTTTTAGAGCTTTTAACTTAGAGCAGCTGTTGCTGCGGCCCAAAATGACGTTATGAGAGTGGTGAGAGTGTCCAAAACAATAAAGTTGTACGCCAGACAGCAAACAATGAGCTTAAATTGCAGTAAAGCTCGTGACGTGATATTAAAACAATCACATCAGTAGAATGTAGTGCAGCACAAATGTAAGAAAAAACACATAAAAGGTGACTGCTCCTTTAGCAGCACAGAAGCAACAAGATTAGCAACAAAAAAAAGTAGAAAGTGAAGGCATGGAGGTTGTGAAGGTGGACACGTGTGTATGGCGTTTGACTTTTAAGTAAGAGTCCATAGTTCTCAACAACCTACCAATAATGTTCATCTTTTTATTAACCATGACAGGGTGATTACCATGCACATATGGTGTTTGAAGCAAGACTGAAAAATAAAAACATTACCATTGGTCATGAACAATACTGGTCTCATCGGTGGACTAACACACACAGCTATATCACGCCGGGCAGGGTGCTCCTTTAGCTCACCCAACAATAAAACTGATTCGTCCAAACACGTTCTGCAGCAGAATTTAAGCATTTCAAATTACTGTGTATTTATTTGTGCAATGAAAAGGCTTTTTTTGGTTTCCCAGCAGCCAATTCACTGTGTTTGTAGAGTGAGTAGATGTGTTTTGAAACCTGAAGAAGCCACATTTCCCATCTACATAATTACTAAAACAGAAGATTAGTTCTCACAAAATTACTCCAACACATCAAGCGCATTTAAAGAAACCGAAGGGAACATTTAATCAAGTGCGTCATTTGTACATACTTAGCAAGATTCTTTGGGAGTGTGTTCCCATTTTCTGGTTCAGGGTAGATGTTGTTTGTCAAAATAAATAAAAGAAGTAATATTGTTTGTGTTTCACATTTAAAACAAACAAATATAAATGATCACATTTTTTTAGGATTCTCTAAACTATTCACTCATGTATTGTCTCAAGGTTGCGAAGTCCAGTGGAGACACAACATATTACTTGGGGACACAGTGGTCACACAATTTGAAGCATGCTTTACAGGCTAAAGGATACACACAGAGAAAGGCAAACATTTCTGTCTTTATTAATTGAGAATGTTCTCTGTGTGCCTCTGGTCGATTGTATTGACCAAAAGCAAGATGACTGCTACTGAACTAAAGATAAAAACACAAATGGCTATTCAATCATCCGAGAATGAACTTGAAATGAATCACAAACCACATTACATAGCCAGCTAAATTGATTCAAACTCCACAGGATATATCTTAAAGTCATTATCCATCCATACACATGCATGCACATATAATTTGTATTCAACTGCAATGTAGTAACTAATTGCCACAGAGCAAATTATAACTGCATTAAACCCCATGAACAGAGGCACAAACAAACCTCATGGAAGGTGAGTGATCAAATCAGAAGAAACTGTTTTAATATCACCTTTATTATTCTGCTGCTTTGATACTTCAGACAAAGACCTCCCACAAAACGCAGGCACCCTGAGGGGTTGTTTGCCATTGTGTCTTTTATATGACCTCCTGGGGAGAGAAATCATAAAAGAGGAAGGTGTGAAGGTTGGTATCACAATTTACCATGCCACCCCTGGGGTGAATCATGTGGCAAGCCCAGCCCCAAGTCTTTGTAGTTTTTTAACTGAAAGTAGCAATTCCATGGCGAGTCGAAAGGTAATTCAATGTTCACACCAACATGACAATTTACATGGGCCGAGAATGCAACAAAGAATCAAAGCAAAGCAAAGTGGAGCGCATTTTTCTTTTCTTTTTTTAACTGGCACACACAATTATAATGCAAATGTATTAATGTTTGGACAAAGATGTACTATTATTATTATTATTATTATTATTATTATTATTAATTGTTAAGTATTGTACAAAATATGTAGTAGTTGCCATTATCTGTATGGATTTAATTTTTTGTTATGGCCTTAATATATATATATATATATATATATATATATTATTTTTGAATAAATTACATAAAATTAGGAAGCAACAGTTCAACTCATAAAAATGTGTGCTAAAGCTCCATGAGTTTCATATCCTTTATTGATCAAACTATTCCCAGACACATCAGCTGTTTACTCAGTTTTTCTCACTATTAGCAATAACAGACTTCTACTTGGCTTATTAGCTTTAGGTTTGTGATTGCCAGCCTTTAAAATCAACTGAAGTCTGTGAGATGTTCATTTGAAAACCATCATTTTCAAACACTTGGTGGATTTTCTCCACTCAGTAAAGTTACTTTGTGTCAAAGCTTTAGAGAAACTCTGCTTTTTTCTCTGATATCTCAGTAGTCCTCTGTCAGCATTTTTAATCCACCAGAGGCAGCTTTAGTGTGTGTCATCATTTCAGTAGCAGCCACATATAAGCTAGAAAAGGTAACTATTGACATATTATAAAAACAGTTGATAGAATAATACTATATGTTATGTGAAGCACTTCTGGCTGTTTTTTTGCATGTAAGGTAGCATACAAATAATGTCCAATGTTATTTTATAGCAAATATATGGCAGTACTTTCAATGCAAGCTAGGTGTGTTGCCTAAAAAAAAACATAACCAAAGAATAAGTATGCTAATTACAGGTCATAATTGTATACCATGATTTAATGTTTAACAAGCCCAGGTTTTGGCCAGATATGCAAGAAGAAGAATGGGCGGTTATAAACCCTTTAACACAATATCTTTAACTGTAATATCTAAACCTTTAACTGATATATCACCATATAAATTAAATGTATAGCCAGCTTATGTCATTTCTTCATGACTAAAAGATTCAGGGAAACTGTATACTCAGTTTCAGAATCAGATCAGAATCATAAAAAATAAACATTAGGTATACATGGTACATAGGAAAGCATAATGACAAATGATGTCTTCTACTTGTGTTTTTTGATCCACCATGACACACTTCATCATGAAAAATTCAAGACAAAAGTTGTAAATTTCTGACTCAATAACCAAAAATTCCACTATTATTCAAGTTGACAATTAAGTTAACATTGGACAAATCTGCACCTCACAATTTATGTCTAATACCAAATTTTAGTGCCAATGCTGGAAGTGGTTTGCCCTTTCTGTAATAAAATTAAATTCAGTTTATTTAAGAAGGGGACAGTGCAAGTTAATCCAACACATGACTATACTCAGGTTTAAAATGCCAGAATTAGCCAAAAGGCTGTTTTTTGTATCTAATGTCCCCTGGTCTTGATTTAAAAAAAGGCTTTCTAAAATACAAATAAACAAGAAAGAAAGACAACACAAGCAGAGCAGATCTGAGCACAAAACCAGGCACAGCACAGAAGCAAAAAGATTGGCAACAAAACAAAGCACAAAGTCAGTAGTAAAGGCGTGGAGGTTGTGGTGGTGGATGGGTGTGTATGGCGTTTGACTTTCAATGAGGAGACATAGTTCTCAGAGACCTGCCATTAATGTCCACCTATTTATTAACCATAACCTTGAATCTCCAGGAATTTCAGGTTGCTGTAATTGCTGTAAATGTTGTTGAAGCAAAAAAACATTAGCATTGGTCATGAACAATACTAGTCTCTGCAATACGGAGGATTACACATACAGCTATATCAGGCAGTCCATTATACGCCGGCTCAATGAGTCAAACACCGACATGAGGAATTTAAAACTCTGAAACTCTTTCCATTACTACTTCACACACCTGGATGCGTATGCAGTGCCCAGAGCAGCCATCTCTGTGTTATCATTATCTTGCTCCAGTGAAGGTGAGTTTAAAGTGCCACACAGTATTATATCATGAGAGAGAAGTTTCACAGAGGCACACTTCACCTCAGCTTGGGTTGGTGGGAACTACATTTGGGCTTTTCATAGCTGCTAATGAGAGGGTTTCAACTTGAGAAAAATGATTGAGGGATTGATGTGTTTTTATGATGACAATTCACAGATTCCAGGATCTGCTTGTGCATGCCAGAGAACCCTTTGTGTGATATGTATAATAGGCTAATGGGTCTGCAGAATCCAGGGTGGCAAGGATAGGTAATTGTATATGTGACTTTGGAAGTAGCTGTAATTGGCTAGCATCAAAAGTGCAACTCAGGTCATCCAGATTGTAATTGTTAGCTTTGACTTTAGAGGCATGGGCATGGGGTTGAAACTAATTAGCTTAAGGCACTTTGGAACCCTAGGTGTGCTTGTAACCTGGTCAATTTGATTTCAGAACAGAGATTGAAAAAGAGATTGGAAAGGTTTTTAATTGGCTAAAGTCCTTTTCCATTCCAATAACACTACGACAATATCGACCATAATTTTGTGATGAATGTAGGAACCTTTCTTGTCCACTATTACATTGATAGTGCATCCAATAAGACATAATATGGTTGCCAATTCCACACAGTCTTGGTAACAGAGGAGGGTTGCTCTGTCATTGGACCAAACTGTGTTTCATCCAAATGTTGACTAGAGTAAACAAAAGCATGGATTATGGCCCAATAAAAGATAACACTAAAAATCTTACAGTGCTCACACTGATTAAAAAGGAAGTGTAGTTTACATGTCCGGTAAAGAAAATGTTTTCTGTACATCATTGTCTTTTATCAAAACAAAAGTAAGACATTAGTTAGTAAAGTGTGTGTTGGTATATTTGTTAAGAAATCAAATTAATTTGCCTAAACTTAAGAACAACTATGGTTTATTACGACTTGAGTTTCAATTAGCAATGACCATCAGGTCTATCTCTTTGCAAACACATGACCACAAACACGTGAAAACGTTATGAAGGATGGCAAAATCACCGGACGCAAAAGCTAAACAGTGAAGTAGATGAGCGGAAAGTTTCATTAGTTTCAATCAGTTTAAAATAAATAACACTAAATAAATTCTGATAATGATACTATCTTCTTCTATATGGCGTCTTCTATTGAAGAACAAGTTGTCGTGCCTTTCTCAGTTGAGGTAGAGCATCTGGTAGGTGCTCACAAAGGATTTGTAAAAGTTGGAGATTGCAGGATTGGATACCAACCCTTACCTTCTTCCTCCCTCTGTTTTCACGGACCTCATTAAATTGCAAAGTTTGCCCGACGTTAGTCCACACGATCTGTACCACTATGTGGTAAACAGGGTATCTCCACACACTGGTGCTGATCTCAAAGCTTTTAAACATATGAAGGATTCGGGCATTTCACTGAGCCAGTTAGCTGCCCTGAGCCAAGCCAACTACTTTATAACACAGCTTTGACTCATGAGGGAAAATATAAAAGGGACTGTCTGCCTATGGGGGCTGCGATTCAGACACACTTCTCCATACACCACTGTTTTACAATGCTTACTCACTTTCCTTAGGTAAAGATGGGGGAAAAAATTATGATACAATTTTCCCACAAGGTGAATGCTGCCTACATTAAAGATCCCATAAGACCACGTTTTTCCACCATATTAACCTGCATTGAAATGCACATTCTCCAGCATAAGAGTACGACACAATTGTGAGTTCACCGACAGCATCTAAATTTCCGTGGCATCAGACACTTTAAGGCCGGCTACATACTGTAAGTGTCGCGTGAGCGTGTCAGCTGCGTGACGCGACCGTTTTTATTTCAGCTCCCATGTTAACAGGTTAACTTGCTACCCACTCTCTCCTCTTCAACAGCTACAGACTCAGAAATGGCACGTCCTAAGGAAAGCTCATTGTGGGACTGGCTCAAGTGGCTGTAAGTCTGCACCAACACAGAATTTTGGGAAATATATGGTATTAGGGGACCACTAAGGTCTATATCAAAGCATCCAAAGAGCAACATGTCAGGGGACCTTTAATAAAATATTTCTATGATACCTACCTCTAAATTCTACACTCTGCTCCATCGTAGGAAAGCTATGGCCTCCTGATGAACAAAATGACCTCCCTTAGGCTGTGTATCAAATGGGTATCTGTGTTTATGTTTTGAAGTGTTTCTGATTTATTAATTTAGAAAAGCACACTAGGGATTCATATTGATGTGGATTATCTTTTACAGCCCAAATTTGAAAATCTGCCTTTTGAATTAAAACTTGAATAAACATTGGGATTGGGTACCTGCCAGCTTGTTTTTTTTTCATTTGGAGGGGATGGAACTTTACCAGAGGGGGTTGGAAGTTGGCCTGTAAAACAGCAAATTAAGGAAAACAGGTATGTTCGCACACAGTTTTAAACTGTGTGGAAAAAGTACAATAGTGTGTTATGTAAAATTGTGTATTTTTAGTCACAGTTCTATTTATTGCTAAACAACAGTGGGCAAAATGGAAGCTATATGTGCAAAGCTGTAACTACAGTCTACACTACCAACAATCACCTGAGCTAAACAGTTCACATCACCTGCAAAACACATTCCAAGCAACGCAACTCACACATCTCAAAACAGGCTGGGTGCCAGCCAAACACTATGAACAATCCTCACTGAGGTAATACACACTGTCAATCAGGACACACTGAGAGTAAAAACATAATAGCTTCAAACACCAATACAGAAAATACTAACTTTCTCATCTTTACAGTTTGTACTATTTGAATGACTTCACACTACTCAATAGTTTGTTTAAAGAATAGATAGAAATTTTATGTAATGTACCAATTTTCAGGTAAAAAAGAAGGAATAAAAATCAGAAGTTTGCTTCAATGTAGTATTTTGTCACTAGTAATTTATGGAATTACTGGAAATAAACCTAAAGGTGCATAACAGTAACAGAGAATAGTTTGACTGATCCTACCTTTCTCCAGCTTTATGTGGCAAGTTATCTTCCTCACATTGGATGTCTGCATAATCTGGGTTAGGGTTACTTTCTGAAAAACAGTGAGAACGCAGTTTTATTATAGTAAAGGTAGTATTTTTCACATTTTGTTGTTCTGTTGTTCTGTTTTGAATGTGCGGTTAACAGTTTTGACAGCAGCGTGTTAGCATCTGACCAAAGTGCTGTACACCCCACTGTTTTGCAGGTTGTGGTTAAGCCATGGCATACTGTAAGTGTGTAGAGTTTTTAAAACTGTGTTCAAGCAAGGAAAAATAAACTAGAGTTTGGTCCACATGAACTGCTGCTGTGCAGACTGTAGTTAGAGTTTTGCACCTGCACCTGTGACTGTTGTTTAGCAATCAAAAAAAATAGTGGTAGTGCACGCTTACCTCTGAGTCAACCTACTCTGAGTTGATTGAACCAACTCAAGTTAGCTGTTCTTGAACTAAAAACTCTCTGAGTTTCCCATGTCAACTCAGAGATCAGGATTAGACTCTTTACGAACGATGTAATGGTAGTACTAGTAGCTAGTACTGGCTACTGGCAGCAAATTTCTTTGTAAACAATGTGTGTGTGTGTGTGTGTGTGTGTGTGTGTGAGAGAGAGAGAGATGGCTAATCCTTTTTACTTAGCAGCAGAGTGTCATTGACTGTCATCGAAAAAAGAGCAGATACCCGAGGCCACCACACTGGCCGATGTACACAACAACTGTAACAACAATAACAACAACATCAAGCTGCTCTCGCTCTCTGAGCCTGACAAGAACAGCTACTGGAGGGCATTCTTGCTGGCAAGGTAACTTCTGCTGGCTGTTTGTGTGTGTGTGTGTGTGTGTGTGTGTG
>NC_045734.1:20023736-20035590 GCF_008692095.1 Etheostoma spectabile | reverse complement strand
TGTGTGTGTGTGTGTGTGTGTGTGTGTGCGTGTGGCAAAAAAACCTTGTCGTAAACTGAAATAAAATCTTTCAGCGTTGACATTTCCGACCATAGACCTGTTTTATACAGTCTATTCCGTAGACTTGTATAGTTTTCGACTGGAAATCCAGAAAATCCGACATTCCACTGTGACTCTCAGATAAAAGCAAGTGCCTTGCATTGGAAGGTGGTAAAATATGTGTACAATTTATGAAAGGGAAAAATACCAGGAATTTGAAAGTGCATTTGAGAAGCGCGCACCAGAAGGTTAACCTAGCTTACCTTAACAAGGTAAAGGAGAAGGCAAAGCCCCCTTTCCCCGAAACAGAAACTAACCCCGGTACAGGGCATGGATGTATAGGTACAGGGCCAGGTGAAGGAGATAACCGTAGGACAGCGAACACTTCAGGAGGGCTTTCACTAGCGACCCAATAGCTGCTGGTTAGTAAATGGTTAGCATGTCTACACAACCGTGTGAGTCGATTGACTTGAAAAGGTTACTCGAACCAAAGTTCAAAACACCTGTTGATGCATGTTCGTCTTTAGTCTATTTAGGTTTTTTATGGAACACGTCACTTACATATTTTGCACTTACTGTGGCATCTTGTGTAGACCGTTTACTTATTTCTGCTCATCATATGTACATTGTATGTACCAGTGTACCAGTGTTATTGTTGAATACATTGTGAATACATGTTTCTAAAATTGTATGATGTTGTTGTTGAGTTATTGTTACACAATACTTTTTCTGATCTTTTTAGAATGTTGCCCCTGACATACAACCCATACGACAAAAATGATTAAAACTAACACTAAAACTAATAAAAACTAAACTAAAATTAAGCACTTTCAAAAAATAAAAACTAAACTAAACTAGCAAACCTGCTTTAAAAACTAATAAAAACTAAACTGAATTTGAAAAACTAAAAGTCAAAACAAAATAAAAATAAAAATTACTGAAAAAGGCAAAACTATGTGTGTGTGAGTGTATGTGTGATTGTCTTTCCCAAGCAGCAACTTCCGGGCCTAAAAGGTGAAGCCAATGCAGAAGTGCCTTAAACCTGCAGAGTATATATGTTCCAGCAGGAATAAGATCTAATAAGAAATCTAATTGTCTAGAAGTCCATAAGTCAATGACCCTGTCAATGAGGAAAGAGGCTTCTAGCCATGGCCCTGTAATTGCAGGGAACTTGATCAAAAGTGTTTAGCAAATACAAAAAAACAAATCTCACAATGCTTTAAATTGTTTTTAAAACTTTATTTGTATATTGCACTTCATACAGAAAGGCAAACCAAAGTTTTTCAAAAGGTATAAAAAAACAAAGCTAAACAAGCAACTACTCTGATACCAGGGGTAATATATTTCCCACAACTTAACAAAGGGTTCACAAATACGTCATGCAATATAAAGCTTCCGTTTTGCTTCAGTGATTAAATAATGAAATAAAAAGACACTAGTTTACAAAACAAATGACTTAATAAAAAACATGTTAAACACATTTGACTAGTAATAGAATAGTAATTGAATTTGTATTCAGAGGTCTAGTGTGAGTTGCAGTTGTGGGCTGTGTAATGTGGTTTTGCGGAAGGATGTCTTCATCTGCATCCATTTCCTGTTTAACTTGGTACAAGCATTACCCACTGGCAAGCATTCCTTTTAATGCTGTTTGTGTTTGTGTGTGTGTGTCCCAGTGTGTATGCGTGTGAGTGCTAGTGAGCATAAGATTCATAAAAAACATTTCAAGGTCAACTTCTCTGTGTATTAGATATTTTATTAGATTTATCTCTTATATTTTCTTCAAGCTTTGTACAGCAGATTGCTTTATGTGTGTTAGAGACAAATTTCAGTTTGTTAACTGAGCTTTATGGGCAACAATTCAGCAAGAATGAGCCTTTGTGCTCTCTTTTGTTTGGGTCCCTGCGGCTAACATGATGCCAGTTTAAGTATTCAAGTAATGGAGCCACAAAGCAAAAGAATCTGATTAAGTGACAGGAGATATAATTGTGGTACTGTGCCTGGATATATTATTATTATTATTGTTATTATTATTGTTATTATTATTATTATTATTATTATTATTATTATTATTATTATTATTATTATTAGATGAGAAACTGGATAATGTTTTCATTTGATAGAGTTTTATCCATTTTGACCGCGGTAGCCTCCTTTAAGTTGCCTGTTTTAGCTTAGCCAGGGAATAAAGAGAGTAATTTTTGTTGCTTTCAGATTGATTTGGTTCAGATTGCCAAGTTTGCTATTTGGAAATTGAACAACAGAGTACACTGAGTTACGTTGAACAACAGAGTACACTGAGTTACGTTGAACAACAGAGTACACTGAGTTACGTTGAACAACAGAGTACACTGAGTTACGTTGAACAACAGAGTACAATGAGTTACATGGGGGATCTGTGACTGTGCTCTCTGCACACGCCGCCCTTGAATTGACCTCAAACCTGGAAGTTGAATTTAAAGAAACACCTTTCGAATAGATTTGACCACTCTCAGCTGCAGATTCCTCAGGTCTGATTTAATCATATTCAACATCCTTGAAAACCACAAAACTGTTGTAATAAACAGTGAAATAAACACAACTAAAACATTGTGGTAAGCACATTAAAATGTTAAACAGTTAAGTTAAACATGTTTAAGTTAAACATTTTAAAGACAGTTTGTTACAAGTTAGTTTGACACAGTGCATACAAATGGTAAATCCAGGCTTCCATATTTTACTTTATTTACTTCTTTCACATTAATACATGATGCTGCTAGTACAGTAGGAACAAATCATGAACAGTGTTATGTGTTCTAGTAATTGTTGTGTATGCAAGACATGAAACTACTAAATTATGATTAAAGACTACTGTTGACATGACCAGTTTTTGTTATGTGTAACATTGTAGATATAATGTCAGATTAGTGATAAATGCCTTTAGATAATCATCCAGCAACATCTAAGGTTCTTCTTTCTTTTGTATTTAAAATAATAATAATTCAAAAGTTAGGTCCAATGCAAAAGGTACAGTAATAATATTGTGTTGTACTTTCAAAAGTAATGAGAAAAAATGCCAGAGCTGCAAGAGAAAACGTCTGAGCCTTACGCAGGCTGAGGGAATTTAATTGTAACTACTTCAAGCACACTGTTTCTGTGAAAGAGCCCACAGAAACCACATCCCCTCATCATGAACCAAATGAAAGAAAACTCACCTCTGGTACGTCTTCCTTTGGTTAATCCGCACTTGACACAAATTCTGTAAACATATAGAACAACACTTATGTTTTTTGTCTGGTAGAGGCTTCACTGATGAAGAAATGTTTGAGGTTTTTTGTTCTTGTCTTACTCAGTAGTTTCATATTCATCTTCCTCATAAGCCGTTACGGTTATTATGACAATGACACATATGATCAAATATGGTATACCTCTTGCACAAACACAGAGAAAGAAGAAGAAAGATTTAAGAAGATACATACTTCATAGTACTAAGCACCACCTGCTTCCAGTATCCTCTTTACTGAACACTAATCTTTTAATAATCTATAACTTGCTTTTCACAGCGCACTGGAACCTGAATGTATAGAATATTAAAGACAATTTGAAAATATCCAAATTGGTGGCATTTTTTTTTAACAATGTTCTCATTTGTAGCACTGGGCTTATTTTTCATACTTCTAATTGAAACTTCAATTAACATTAAAATGTTTTTATAGAAGTTATACAGTATTTAAAAGAATATGTAAGTTCAGATAAGTGATCTTCATATCGACTTTTTGTGTTGCTGATGCAGTAGTGTTGTTGTTGTGTATCTAATCTAATCATCTAATCTAATCATTTCTGAGCTGCTTGAAGACTCATGGGAGCTGTTTGAAACAGCAAATGAGAGAGTAGAACCAACAATGACTCTTTCAGGGGTTGTCTTGGGACTTGAAGACTCAGCTGATAATGAGAAACACAGTATATATTAATGAATCAACAATTTGGACAGTTGTTAGTTTTTGACAGAAGAGTGGTATTTAAATGCAGGTTGTAGATCTAAGGAGAGGCAAGGCAGCAGTGATGAGTATGTGGTGGCCAGTGCTATCCTCTTTGCTTTTGCATGCTGGGGCAGCAGGCTGAGGGTAGCGGACGCCAACAGACTCAATAAACTGATTCGCAAGGCCAGTGACGTTGTGGGGGTGGATCTGGACTCTCTGTCGGGTGTGTCAGATAGGAGGATGCTGTCTAAACTACATGCCATCTTGGACAATGTCTCACACCCACTCCATGGCTTTCTGCTCAATCACAGGAGCACTTTCAGTGATAGACTCATTCTCCCAAAATGCACCACAGAGCGCCACAGGAAGTCATTCCTGCCTGTGGCCATCAAACTTTATAACTCCTCTCTCTAAGTGTCTGTGTGTCAGACACTTAGACGGAGGAGTTATAAAGTTTATCTCCTCCCTCTAAGTGTCTGACACACAGACACTTAGAGAGGTTAAAACTGGACAATAATATCTGTTTTGTGCAATAACACTGGCTTGTAATGTGTGCAATACTCAACTGCTACTATTATTATTATTATTACTTTTCACCATTGCAACACCTTAATTATGTTATTTATGTAAATACTGTATCATAATATACCTTTAACTATGTAAATATCCACACTCCTTATATTTTCTTTATTTCTTTATTTATATTTCTTATATTTCTAATATCTGAGCAACTGTAACACAGAGTTTCCCTTTGGGGATCAATAAAGTATTTCTGATTCTGATTCTGATTCTGATAATGTTGAAAAGCTAGCAAGATTTAAAAGTAGCATCTTCTGGGGGCTCCGTCTAACCTCCTCTGCCCTCATGGGCCCACACAGCTTGCACGGCAAACATTGCTGCTTCAAAATGAAGAATTGACTGCAATCTTACTTCATGTCTCGTTCACCGGTAAACAAACCCCTAATGTTGTCATTTTAAACAAAGATGACTACTGTTAGCAGTGCAATGCATATTGACCTCAGGCTCGCAATGGCAGTTCTACATTGAATTACACCCAGGATAAGACCCCTTTCAAGCCCCCCCCAAAAAAAACAACAACACAAAATTGGAGATGAGTGAAAGTTTGTCTGTTAGTCAACTTTATTCTGTTTTTATCTTCAGTCTCTCCAAGTGATGCTTTGATGATGATGTGTTTGTTGTCTGTGCACGGGCTATCACAAAAGCATTTATTATTAGATTTTAAATTTCTCCAAGTGTTCCACTTTGAGCAACTGAATGTCAATTTTCCCCAACATGTGCACTAATGATGAGAGGCTCCACAATACTCAGAGCTACAAGTGGAAATAAAGGAAACATTGTTGTCTTTGTCATAGTGTCAGTGTATAAATTAATTTAAATATGCACATTTCTTTTAATAGTGATGCATTTTTAATTTGTGATAGCAAAACCTTACCTTATTTTAAAAGGTATACAATTAAATGGTTAATTTAGGAAAAACAAACAAAGCAAATCTGTGAATTGGTCACTTCAGAGCAGAGAAGACATGTTAACATGTTCTAGTATAGCACTTGTATTTTGTATTAGACTAGTACTAATATAGTTAGAGATCCAGAGTAAAATAAAATACATTTTCTCACAAGTCATTTGAATTTGGAAAACAACGCATTATTGCAACACATCTTAAAATTACATTGCAAAGAGACCAAAAAAGGTAGTATCTACAAGCACAAGTGGAAATAAGAGGTCATATTTAAGGAACAAGAGCATAATATGGCAATGATTCCTCAACAGATGCAACAACTACTGTTACCAGGAACACAATTTTGGTCATCTATCAAGGCAGTATTTAAGCATTAAATGGCAAAAACTCACCTCTCCTGCATCTTCTTCTTCCATTGAAAAACACATAGAATAACTGATTTTAAATGTCTGATGCACATGCTTTATCATTACGTATTTAGATTCATGAACGTGTTTTGAGGGGTAAATATTTACTAATATTTGTCACAGTACACAATTAGTTTTTGTGTCTTACTTGGTTGTTTCTTCTTCCAGATAAGAATCAGTCCGCACATCATTGTGGTTATTATTAAGAAAATCAAACCTGCAATCCAATGAGCCTTTACCTTTCCTGGCCAAAGAGAGAAAATGAGAGATATTAACAAGTTACATTACACTTTAAACTGCAGCTCACTACTCACATCCTCACAGTTATACTGTAGGTCTAGTTAAGTGTACTAATAAGACACCCAATTAAACTGTTAAGATGTCAAGATTTTAAGGCAAGCACACAGTTAAGAGGAGTTTTTAAACATTGGTTTAGTTGATCATAATATAAAAAAGCAATGATTGGCATTTTTAATTGATGCAAAAAGTCTCCTTTTGCAAAATATTTAGACACGCTTGGTCGGGACACCTGGCGTCACTGAATTGGGATGCACGTTTAACTGACATGCGGCACAAGAATGGGACAGTTAGGTTCAGGAAAAAATGTTTTTGTTTCTTCGTTGAACAGAGAGCACCATCTAGTGGGCTCTGAAATAAAGACACTGGTTCACAAAGCTTCATTTGGCCATCACTAGTAAAAAGGACCATGTAAGATGTAGACATATCAGTAATCATTGAAAAAAAAGGTAAAGAAGAGACAATTTTTTATAAGTGTCTGAGTGTCAATCTTTAGATACACTTGAAAAAAATAGATAATATCTACTTAGATGAAATATACAAAATTATATCAAATATATATAACGACTTGAGAACCAAAACGTAATTTTTTAATTTGAAAACTTGGCTTTGAGTTGCTATAACTTACCTGGAAAAGGGCAAGTCCACATTAGTAAACATTGCAAATGGAAAATGCATGTCATATTTGGTTATCCTACTGGTAATGCAGTGAAACGTCACAAAGAGAATGACTTCTCGGACTTGTGCTCCTCCCATTGACCTCCGATGAACAGAGCAGCTGACTGTGTTTTTTTTTTTTTTTTTTTCTCAGGGCAGTTGCTATAAACAGATATTCCACACACATCTGAGTTTATTATCTGCACATCAGCACAAGTACAGGACGAGGACTGCAACATCCTGCGGATGCAGCAGTAGATCACACAGATCATCTGGCAGTTTTAAACTTTTATTTCCTCTCCACATCACTATACTCCCTCAGGACCACCATACTTCACTCTTCACTACCAAGGCCAGGTTTCTGGAATCATAACAAGATTTTATTTCTCAGAACCGAAATTCAGTGCTCCAGTCATGTAAACAACATTATTTCTGGAAGACAACAGTCTATGCATTCATAAACAGATTATTAAATTTTCCTTTGAGTAGCAATGTGTAGTGTTAATGCATGTTATCTAACATAAAATATTAAACTTAATCAAACATTAAAATACACATTTTGTCATTACAAAGAGAAATGGTGTACAGACTTTTGAGAAATCCAGGAGTGTTTTCACCAAAGAGAGGAACATTTACAGCCATCTGTGGCATGTTGGGGGAGCCATACGATCACACCTTTCTTCTTTGCATTTCCTAAACTTATCAAGAAGGCTGGCTCCGTGATTGGCTGCGAACAGAACACATTTGAAGCTGTGGTGGAGAGGAGGTCTCTGAACAAACTGTTGTCTATCATGGATAACCCCGACCACCCTCTCCACCCCCCACTGGTCCAACAGAGGAGCAGCTTCTCTAAGAGGCTCCGACAGCTTCGATGTTGCATGGACCACTACAGGAAATCATTCCTACCACAAGCAATAAAACTCTTTAACACGTCATCACTGGGTGCTAGATAAGACCCTGAAACTCCAATATACTGCACTAAGTGCAACCTGTACAATTGCCAGTAGTCATTTTACCTGGCATGGAAAATAATCTGACAAAATCTCTGAAGACACATTTCATTCTGATTGTACTTACTTGACTATTCTTACACCCTCCCATCTTTCTCCCATCTCACTATAATAATGTTTGATGGCTGTCAACATCATTCTGTACTTTAATTATACTCTCCATGTACCATGTCTTTTACCATGTTAAGAGATTTTACATAAAGTGCTTAAGAAATGTCCGGTGCTGCCTTACAGATTAGTCATCTGTCAATGTTTGTCTATTTAAAAAGGGCTGTACTTGACGTTCAGAACAATAATATAGAAACAAACAAATATCTATGTAAAAGATATAGTGGAGCAATGGCATCCTGAGCAGGGAATGAAGTCATACTCCCTCTTTTTAGCGCTTACTTTAGCACTGCATTTGCGTTTATGGTTGTTTACAGTTGGTACTGGGGATGGACCAGTACTGGTTTTTCAGGGCCAATACCAATTATTAGTAGTTAATGAAATCAATAAGCAGTATTTGAAACTGATATGCATTAACAGTGAAAACAAAAATCATAAATTCATAATAATTTGGAATGTTACAAACTCCAATGTGAACCTGTACAATTGGTTTATTTACATTTAAGGATACGTTTTAGCATACTATTTAAGCAGTTGCACATTTTTTACCCATCCTTTATATATTCAAATATTATTATTGTTTTATGTATATTGCATGTATGTGTACTGAGCCTAGTATTTCATTTATATTTATATTCTGTGCTGTGTGACAGATGTATATTTGCTGCTGTAACATCATAATTTCCCATTTTTTGGGACCAACAAATATCTATCTATCTATCTAGACCACATTTTGACCCTTTTTCCTTTTCCATAGTCTCTTAGGTTAGTCTGTTTGTACTCTCTTTATGAGAACTGTCAGTATTCTTTAGCAGGCAGGTATATTTATGAAGGATGACAGAAGCTGAGAGAAGCTGAGAGAAGTTGAGAGAAGTGGTCATTACTAACGCCAGCCATCACAACACTTACTGATAATACAGTCTTTCCACTTCAAGATATTTCACAGATGTGGATCTGGTTATGAAATGACCAAAATGAAAACAGTGCACCTTATCTAACTTCCACGTCTCCACCATCATTCATCATCTTTCCATTTCCATCTGCCCCCCCCCCCCCCTTTCTTCTCTCATATGTAGTGATTAACTAAACCATTATCCTCTTCTTAGTAATGTGTCTCAACAAGCAAAGGGGAAATGAGAAAATATTATCTCAGTCCTCTGCTTGCTTTGACTCCCCTCGTCATTCAAATGAAATACACACTTTCATCATCCGCTGACAATACTGACAATGTATGTTGACAATGCCTCTGCTTCATGTGCATGTGTGTGTGTGTGTTTGTGTGTGTGGTAGTGTCATAGATAAGGAACAGTTTGTCAGGGCACCTCATGTGAATGCTGCCATTTGACACTGCAACACAAAGATGCAACCACTGTAATACTGTCAGTAAGGGGACAATGTGTCTATTTATCAATAGTGTCTTGTTTTGTTGATTATATCCTCCTATTGTAGATGTTTCAACCACCAACAGCAATTAAATCAGCATAGCTTTTCAAGGCCATCTTTAGTCTGATAAAGCTCAGCGACCAGGTAAACAGGCTCTGAAAAGGTGACAACAGCTTGGCTGTTCTGGTCGATCACCAGCCAGTAAGAGTTCTGTGCTTCCTTGGTTCTGGGTCGATGCCCTTTCATGAGCAGTCATTACCTGGCATGGAACAATAGATGATAACTTCATTTTAAGACACTCAAAAACCACGGACATGCTCTCTGAAGACACATTTAATTCTGATTGTACTTACTTGACTATTCTTACACTCTCCCATCTTTCTCCCATCTAACTTTAATAATTTTTGATGTATGTCAACATCATTCTGCACTTTAATTATACTCTCCATGTACCACTATTTTTAAACTTTTCCTTCAAAGATAAATATTTATTTTATGTATTTGGCATTCTTTCTTTTACCATGTTAAGAGATTTTACATAAAGTGCTTAAGAAATGTCCGGTGCTACATTACAGATTAGTCATCTGTCAATGTTTGTTTATTTAAAAAGGGCTGTACTTGACGTTCAGAACAATAATATAGAAGCAAACAAATATCTATGTAAAAGATATGTGGGAGTAACGTCATCCTGAGCAGGGAATGAAGTCATACTCCCTCTTTGTGTGATTTTGACAACTTTAGCACTGCATTTGCATTTATTGTTGTACTGGGGATGGACCAGTACTGTTTTTTCAGGGCCAATACCGATTATTAGTAGTTAATGAAATTAATAACCAATATTTGGAACCAACATGCATTAACAGTGAAAATATAAATCATATATTCATAATGGGATTTTGGAATGTTACAAACTCCAATGTTAAACTTTGTTTAAATGCTTTAAGCAATTATTTAATAAAGTAGGCATTACGTCACACTCAGTAGTGAGTTAAACTGAAGCAAAAGGACAGACACAGAGCTGTAGTGGAGCCAAAGTAGCACACTTGTTGGTTATCAGGCAAATAAAATGCCTAAACAGATAATCCGTAAAAAAAACTGCCCAATAATCAACCAGGGCCAATAGCTTTTGTGTTTATGGAGTAGCAGATTCACGTGATATAGTAGACTGCATAAACTGTAAAGTAAGCAATCAAAGAGAAGAAGCAAAGAAAAGGCAGGGTATAATAGGAATTGGTAGAAATGAGTGTTGGGTGGAGACTGAAAATGGTTTCAAATGGAATTTGATGGACCGTCACTGTCATTGTATCAATCAACCCTGTCACCATAAAATTAATATTCTATAATTCTACTACGTTGGTACAGCAACGGAAACATTTTCCATCAACATAATGAGAAAAAATCTGTAATGAATTTAATTTAATGAAGTAGTAAACAAACGTAATTTCTAGGCGACAGATTTGGTATGAGCAGCTCCTCAGAGCTTAAAACACGGTGAAAGCTAAAAAAGGCTATCAGTCTTCCAACACAAAGACTGTAGCATATTTCCTACACTAGTGTGTGCTTCAAGTAACAACTTATGTCAGTAAAGCAACTGCCTACCAAAAAACTGCACACATTGTAAAAAGAATATAATAATAATAATAATAATAATAATAATAATAATAATATAAAGAATAGCTTTCATTGTGTCTGAATTGTTCAGAATAATTTTGTTTTTATTTTATAACTGTGTGAAGGAGGAAACGGCATGTCCACAGCCTAAAAGTTCACAGAAGTAGGATTTTTCAATACAATAACAATTTGTGTAGTAAAAGCTACATTTTTTGGATGTTTAGAATATTTTGTCTTTTGTTAATTGTGTCAGGACACCTCTGAAGCCAACACAATAAAAAAAATTAAATTATATGAAATAATGTGGAAATGTCAGTAGTATATAGTTATTAAGATTGTAATAATCAGGGATAGCATTTTCATCTCTCTTGGAAACAGAAACATAAAAGCAATAAAGACAAAATTAAGAACACTGAAGACTCCAGAGATTATCTTTAAAAACAATACTATTTTATTTTGTATTTTAATGGTATTGTTATATACATGGCATAATTTGTGCTTTTTTATTATCAAGAATAAAACCATAAGGTAACACACCAGAAAATTAAACTTTAAACCAGGATTGAATTGTTCTTTTTTCAACTGGATATACTGAGAGTTCTACAAAACCAGAAGAGAAGGGGAGGAAAGACAGAAAACAAAATAGATAGATAGGTAGATTGATAAATATATAGTTTTTCCAGAGACACTTGCAGATGGTCCACTGAGGGTAGTGTGAACGTTCAGACTGTAATGTGCTTTTACCAACAGCAGCAAAGGCACCTGTGTATCACTTTGTTAAAAAAAAAGAAAAAAAAGAAGGTACGCCTCAGGGCCTTTATCCAACTGAGTTCATAGACATAGAACCAATTCCATCCACTATGTCTTCCACAGGGATTTCTACCACACAAATCTGATGATTTCCAG
>NC_045734.1:20011382-20023726 GCF_008692095.1 Etheostoma spectabile | reverse complement strand
GAGGTTGGGCGCTAGGTTAGCCAGCTTGGGGCCATTTACACTGTTCCCCCCTCCCCCCATTTGGAATATATCAAAAATAACACCCAAAAGAATATTTTGGACCTTCTTGACTTTTCTTGCTTATATTGCAGAAATTGGGATGGCAAAAAAGGAGTAATGGGTGGTAAAAAATACTGAATTAAAAATAAGCTTAAGAAAGAACTAAAAGGCGAGTGGGGTCAGAAACGTTTCTCAATGACAAAGGAAACCAACATGACCAAGAAGAAAGAGTTCTTAGCAAGAAGAGCAGAAAGGTCATGCAAATAGAAGGAAAAAAGTCTGACCGTCAAGGAACGCTGGATGAAGATGCATAACGGTCCATAACAAGACCAAAATTGGTCTGGCTGTTGCCAGACTGGTGCCTTTGCCTAACTGGAAGTTTGGCCCTATACCATAAATTGGTCAGTCTGCCATGGCATCCAACTGAGCCTTAATTTAAGGTAAGACTTAACTCACTTTTCATTTTCTTCACTCCAGTTGTTTCTGTCTGGCAAGATAGTATCACATGCCCAGATAGAATGACTCCAGAGACACGTCTTTTGGTAGTGAGGGGGAGAAACCCTGCCTCTGGTACTAATAAGGATTTTGAATGGAAAAACAACAGGATTCCAAGAAATAACAAGAAAAATATTTCAGAAAAGATAACTAAAATAAGATAAAAGAGAATGTGAAAATCTTAAAATATAAGGGGGAAAAGCTGGTGAATTCAACGTTAATTGAAAACGTTAAACCGTAATTGCATTAGTTATCTTATGAAAAGTGGGGTTGGACAGCATATTCACTATCAGGTGCAGATTAATACAGAAGGGTCACATGTCAACATTTGGGTTAAAAGACTAGAGGGGGAGAGGGGGAAGGCCTTTCTGGTATAGATTGGTCCGTTAGCTAACCTTAGCTTCTCACTAGACTAAACCATTGTCTGATTTATTTGTTAACTACCTGGAAGGCTTAACCAAAGTCCACACTGATAGCCAATAGCCAACTGAGTCCTTCTCCATGTCCCTGCTGGAGTGTTTACAGTCCATCACCATATCTGTTCATCCTAACAAAATCAGCAGTTTTCCAGTAAGGGAGTTTGCTGTTCCCAGGAAACCGCAAAATGTAATCCTTGTGACTTTCAGAAAACTTCATGGCAGCAATTCAACAATATTAAAGACAGCCAACAAGAGCCCCAGAGTGAGACTGGCCATTGATGTCCATAAGTAGCGTCATAGCATCACACCCACCAGCTAGCTCTTGACTAGCCTTAGCAACTGACCAATCCATATTAATTTGGTTGGTGAGCTGGCAAAAGTTTGTCACCAAGCTCTAGTCCATGATGATTCAGTCCTTTAGCTGGCAGTAGCTTCACACCAAGCCACAGTCCTCTTGTTAATTTGGTCTGCTAGCAAGCATTAGCTTCCTGCCCAGTTGTAATCCATGTAATTTGAGTGGTTAACAAACATGAACTTCTCCCCATGCATCAATGTGGATTCGGTCCATTAGCTGGCATTAGCTTCCCACCAAGCCATAATCCATGGTGATTCAGTCCGTTGGCTAGCATTATCTTCAAACTCTAAAATAGTCCATGTGTCATGGGTGTCTGTTGACCTCCCAATTTCAGCTCCAGAGACAAAAGTTACTGGTGGTTTGGCAGGTAGAGCCTTTCTCAGCTGGGGACAGGTAGAGCTTCCCATTAGCGCAGGCACAAAGCTCATACACAGTCTGTTTGGTGTAGGTAGTACCTGCTGGCGCCCCCTCCAGGGGGTCCACGGCGCTGCCATGGGGAATGTTGCCCAGCCTGATGGTGTTGGCATCTAGAAAGATCTGTGGACATAAAAGAAAAATGATTTAGAAAACTTTGATTTCAGAGCAATGCATGAAGAACAAAAGAAAGACAATAAAACACAAGAAAGAAAAGAAGAAAGACAATAAAATGATGTATAAAACATCAACATTGATGCACAGAAATTGATGTTACTGCTGTAGGGTAGTGAGCTCACATGGATTGTATCAGTGCCTAAAATAACACGCAGAAAAACAGAAGGGAAAAAAGTTATGTTTTTTATAAAAACAGAAAAGAAACTGGGGTTGTAGATTTGGAGAAAGAGAGAACACATTGCCTTAGGGGATTACTATACTCTTTGTGGTCGACTGGGGTTGTCATGAAGAAAGATCTATGGAGACAGAGGGGGAATTTCTATTTAGAACGGTTCTCTTTTGATGAAGAGGCAGAGCGGGAGTGAACAAGGCAGAGGGCAAAATAGGTGAAGAGAAAAGCAAGGGAATCAGTAGGAGAGGAGTGAGGGGAAAACAAAGTGACGGGGACAGATAGACACAATGCAAAGTATGCAGCAAGAAATACACAAGGCAAACAAAGTTTGACACAAGCTGATTTGCTGCAATATCACATTTATAATGATGTTTTCCATCAAACAATCAAAGCTAGTCAACATATTGGGGAAAGAAACTTGCAAATAGGTTTTCCTAAATGTTTTCCAATGCAACTAGATCTTCACCTGGAGGAATTTTGATCAGTTTGGGCTGCAGGGCGGGTTTGTTAGTTGATGGAGGCCATTGGATTTAACAGATCCTGTGCGCAGTCAAGTTTATCTTAAAATATTGCAAAAGATAAAATAAAATTGCAATTCACAAACAAACAACGGTAAAGGGTCTTTACTGGCTTACTGTGTTTTTAGATTGTTTTTAGAAATCTGACTAATAGTTTGGGAATAACTGCCATTAAAACAAAATGCCAACTGCAGTGCATTAACATTAACAACGTTGATGCATACTTACCTGATGTTGAGCCTTATACATAAGGACCATGTGTCAAAAACAGTGTTGTATTGTTACTAAAAAATAGTGATTAGTTACAGTTACTACTACACATTACCTCAATGAAAAAGGTAACTAAATTTATCTACTGATTACTTCTACCAAAACATAATGTTTCACTTTGATAAGTAGCACGCTATGTTTAAATAAAACATAGCAGAGGTGTATGGCAGATTTCAGACAGAGAAGATTAAAATATTGCTTACTAAGTGTCTGTGTTAATGTTGAAAAGGATTTATTGATAAAGTATTGGCTGACCTTTATACATTTAGTTGATATTGTTTAAAAAGCACACAATCCTAAATAATTTTGGGTTTAATCACATTACCACAAATTCATTTGACACATTGCAAACCTGTGATTGGGTACTCCAGCACAGTGGCACTGGTTGATGTCTGAGTCTTACATAATAAAGCTGATATGTGTTGTTTCTTGTGTGCACTGTACTGTACACACAAAATGTACCTTTTATTTATCCAGAACTTATAATTAAGAAATATGGAATAAGAAAGATGGAATAAAGGGTTAGGGTTGGAAAGATGGATGACTAACTGAAAGAGAGAAAAGAAGACATATATAGACAGAGACCCTAAGAGACAGTGGTGTTTTTCTTATTTTTCAAAGAACAGCACTTCTCTTTTCCTCTCACTTCCAATCATCCTTCAGTCCACTCCTCCTATCTTCAGATTGATACAAGTTGGGTTTCAAATATGAATCATTACACAATCTTGGTTTCTATTGACTGCTATGCCTGCTTATTTTTTACTTTTGCAATTTTCACTGTTCAAGGAAGTACTGCTCTCTTGCATTTCCTCTTTCTTACATACACACTCACACACCCCAAGGCTGGGCAGTAATCTCAGCAGACATCAGTACCCCCATAATTCATGTTCTTCATTTTAGAAATAAGGAGAGGGGAAGTGAACAGTGAACAGTAAACATGTGCAGAAAAATATCCATGAGTGCAAAAAGACAGAGGAAAAGATAGGGATGAAAGGATGACAGAGGAAAAAAAATCACATTAGAAGTGGTTGAGAGTGGAAGGTGCGACATAAAGAGAGGGAGATAAGATGAACAAGGAAAAGGGGAAAAGAGACGAATGAAGGATTCAGAAACCTTAACAGCTAGGAACCAATTAGTATAACTAATGATCCCACACTGGCTGACGGGGCATATTGCAAGCTGTATAAACAACATACAGCACACGCACGCACACACACATGCACGCACACACACACAAACACACACACACACACACACACACACACACTTCCTGCATGATGGAGCAGAGCAGAGGTATGCTCATCTTGCCTTTAAATATATGTGCCGTTAAAAGCAGTACATCTATTAGCCATTAACCTGAAGATAGGTAGGCAGGTAACCGACTGAGGCAACCTTACAGCGGACATATTATGCTCATTTTCAGGTTCATAATTGTATTTTGAAGTTGTACCAAAATAGGTTTACATGGTTACATTTTCAAAAAACACCATATTTTTGTTGTACTGCACATTGCTGCAGATCCTGTTTTCACCCTGTGGGTTTTTGGGGATCTGTTTTAGCTACTTAGTGAGATATCTCACTTCTTTACTATCTTTGTTGGGAGTTGCACATGTGCAGTTGCTAGGTAATGATAACATCAGCTAGCAACTGTTTTTCCTACTTTGGTCAGTACAAGGCAGGTTCAACTGGGAGACTTCTTCTAAACGAGAGCGCACTTGTGGAATACCTGCAGAACAGGGACATGTACGTAGTTCTTTTGTAGATTATGGTGAGCCAGTGTGTGTTGTAGCAGTGTTTTGCCATTGAGAAAGAGCTAGCATGCTAGCGCTAGCATGTTACGGTTAGCCACCTCGTCGTATAGTTATGTAGAAAGCCATGCAAATTTTGAACAGCTCACCCGGAGACTGAAGGCAGAGGAAATTCAGAAACTTGTATCTCACTCAAAACAACATGAATATATTTTTTCCAAGTTTGTATACCTGTCGAAGCACCAGAGACAAAAATAACACCCCAAATCCCATAATATGGGCACTTTAGACATTGAGTCATCCCTAATAGCTCAGAAGTTTTCACTCAGTGAGATCTCAAACCCTACAATATCGCATGTATTATTTATTTCCATTCTCCAATATAAAGTGTCCTTGGGTGTTTTTAAACTTATTTTACCCTGTAGATTAAAGGTATGTTGATTGGTACAATTGAGGAGGTTGACATGGGGATTATAGCAGGTGCTAAACCTATTGGTAGAATTTTGATGTCTACTGTCTATATACTCCCCTTACGGGTTTAACATCACCAAGCAAAGCATGCAGTAGTGAAATCACTCAACCTCACCTAGCTCTAGGAAAAAAATTCTGAGCATCTTTTCTCTTAACATTTTTGCTCTTAAATACAATACCCCTAGTGGAATAAAAAAAATCACATTGTGTCTTTGTCACTTCAGTAAATTTTACAGTATTTTCAACTAATGCACTGACGAAACTACTGACGAGTTTCGGCAAGATGGGTGAATTAATTCATGTAAAATTACATTTTATTTCAAATGCTTTATGGGAGTCCACATTTCCAGAATTTCAACAGGCAAGGTCCAATAATCAGTTTGGCCACAAACCTTTCATTATAGGAATATTGGGATGCTTTTGGAGCTGTCCAGTCACAAGTGTAATGCCACTGAGCTCATGTTACTCTAGCTATAAAGAAGCTACCTATGTGTGCATTATCGTCACAATAGTCCTGTTTCCACACAAACATTTTGGAAAAAAAGGTTTTGTTTTAGTTGTTCAAATAATACAAAATACTACTGTGTACAGCTTTCTCATTAGCCTGCCATGCTTGGTTTTAATAAGACATACTATCAATCACAAAAAGACTCTTTACTGTATAGCTCGTAAAAACTAATACTTGTCCTTCTCTTCTCATGTGCTCAGCCAAAATACATCTCTAAATGTCTAGGTATGCTCCCCAACAAAAGCTGCCAGGATTCAGCTATATCCTCACAGAGGAAAGGACTCAGTCACAGTTGGCAACATAACCAAAATCTAATTCCGACAGCCTGCTTGCCATATCAATGAAAACCTAAAATTATGGCAAAGGGGATGGGAGAATAAGGAGAGATAGGTGCATGTTTATGTGAGGTAATGCCAATAAAATTACTGGTTTCTCTTGCATGACATTGGAAACATAGCGAAAACATACTGAGGGGAGGGGAACAGAGGAAGGAGGAAGGGATGGAGGGAAGAGAATAGAGAAAAGATTGAGATAGAGAGTAGGAATGGATGGGGAGATAAACAAGGAGGAAGGGAGAGGATGCTTAATAGATAACATAACAGATAAATAGATAAAGAGATTCGAAAGAGGCTAGGGTGATTACAGTAGTGGAGATGAGAGACTTACAAGGAGGGATGGAGTGAGGAAGATATCAATAGAAAGGAGGTGAGAGGAAAGCAGATGGATAGAAAGATAAAAATGGGATAGCTGCCCGATAGCATGCAGTGAATACAGTGGAGGAGAGGTGGTGGATGGACAGATAGATGGACGGATGGAAAGAAGAAAGGGAAGTACAAGAAGGGGAGTGGAAGTCATTTTTTGCAGCTTAAGGTCGGATTAGTGCTGACATTCATCCCAAATTAAAGTGTCTCTAAGAATTAGGTCGGCCTATTATAAGCCATATATATGTGTGTGTGTCTGTAAGGACATGGGTCTGTATGTGAATTAATATGAAGGAGTGCTTGTTGTTGTGTGCATTGTTCTAAGCATATTCAGCGGCATGTCTGCATTGTGTCTGTATGTGTGCGTGCATGTGTTTGTATGATTACATTGATCACACCTCTGTTCTCCCATTCCTCTCACCTCTATGAGCAAATCAAGAGTGATCTCTATTGTCACGTTAATATTAAGTCATTTGAAATCCTTTATGGTGCTACGAGTCAGGAGAGAAAGACCATTGAATTCACATATAAAGGTCAGCACAAATTTCTTTCTTGTATTTTTCTTTTCATTAAAGCTTCTGAGAATATAGTTCCTAGTTTGTATACGGTTAGAAGATGGATGTGTCTCATGTGACCTTGTTATTTGTACACGCTGTGACTATACAAATCACAACATGTAAATAGGAACATGTTGGTGTTATTTTGTCACTTATTTGGAGCAATAGGCTAATTTAAGCCGGTTACAGGATCTGTGGTAAGCTAGGCTAGCGCTGGGGGTGCCAGACAGAGTTACGACACGCACGCCGATGAGAAGGGAATGTATGGACTTAACTAACTCTGGGGGATACGTGAATAAGCTAAAGTCCCAATAAGTTGCTTTAGATCATGAGTAGCAGTCCACCACACACATGTTCCAGGCTCTGCTGTACATACCTCAGCAACTGGTAAACTCATACATGTTAAGGAATGAAAAGCCTAAAATATCTGTGTGTGTGAAGTGGATTGTAGCTGAGGATTTAATGAAACTTTGTGAGACATCTTTTTTAGAGGATCTAAGAAAAAGAGCCTTGTTGTCAGTCTGACATGATAAAACATTTTATCAAATGAGTTTTGAAAACCAAAGTATGGGACCATCCATCCATCTTCATCCGCTTATCCGGTATCGGACGTGCAAAGTATGGGGCGCCAAAAGTAAAAATTCAACCATATTATAGCTGACATATTTTGAATATTAAGCTCACTTTGCTCACATTAAGATCATTTTATTCACATTTGAGACAGAAATCTGTGTAAACAACATGTTAAAAGCATAATAATAATAATAATAATAATAATAATAATAATAATAATAATAATAATAATAAAAATAACAGGCAAAACAGGAGAAGTGGGCAATGAAAATTAAGGAAAAACGGGGAAAGTCTGTTATCAGGAAAAAGAGGAATAACGAGAAATGTAACCTGTCCTTTAAAATGTAACCTAAAAAAACCTTCCTTTTTCTTGATGTATATATGTTTACTGTATAGACATACAATATGCACAGGCAGTGAGTACAGGAACACTACAAACTCTGGCCTCACAAATGATCATAGACACAACCTCACAGTCAGTGACACAGTCCCAAGACACATTACTGCAGGGATATGGAGGTGCTTATCTTGTCTACCCCCTGCATACATAAATAATGAGGAAGTGTGGGATTGTGTCTGTGTCGGGTATGACAGTCTCCATGTGTCCCTTATGCATTTGCATAAATGTATAAGTCTGGGTGGGTGGTTGGGTGTGTGCGTGCAGCATGAGTGTATGTGTGGGTCTGAATACACCTCTCCCCGATATCAGTTTAGCAAGCACGAGGCTCTGGTGTGAGGGCGATGGGAAACACGCAAGAAGCGGCAATTATGAAGGGTCAAAACATTTTTCATGGATGATTTCCTTTTGCACAGCTGAAAAACAGGCAGAATAGGGTGGGAGGCAAATGTGCAGTAAGAGAGGAGGGAAAGGCTGTGATGAAAGGATGAGCTTTTCCTGGGATGAAAGGGGGAGGGAGGAGGAGGGGGAAAAGACAGCAGAGGAGATCCAAGGGTTAAAGTGCCTTCGGCGGAGATCAGAGCAAGTGTTAGGAGTGTGTTGAGGAGTAGTTTAGGAGGAGGGAGTCTAGTCTGGGTGGACAAGAGACGTAAATGAAGGATGAAGTGGGTGCAGAAAAGAGAACACAATGCATTTTTAATGCTGCAGTTTATTTGTCTGCTGTAACCTAAGAAAAGACATCTTACTTATCAAACCTGTGCGTCAAAGTGCGTTCAAACTTTTTGTCATATTTCATTAGAAACACATACCCACACAACACTTTCACTTTACTGCACAAAGAAAGTTATGGGTCAGTTTGTGTTACACCAGTCCACTGAGGTACATAAATCTTTACGTACCAATGTAACTAAAGCTCACTCCTGCATGCCTATGTAAGCTGCAGTCACATTGTATTGTATGATGTTAAATGGACCGAGTTTTGAATTTTAGAAAAGAACACTCTCAGCTTGCATTAGGTGTCTCACCCAATTATTGTTTTAAATGAGAAAATCAGACAACAAGTCAACCAGGCACCTGGATACAAGCATGACCAAACCTGACCATCTTATCTGTCTGATTAAAAGCGGATTAACTAGTATGTTCAAAAGGTTCACTGCCCAGTTATCTTCAGAATTACATAACTTTTGGAACAGTTATTTTTGTTTGGAGGAAATAGCCAAGACTGCGTAATTGCAGTATGTTTTAAAATGCTACGGTAGTCATCTAAATAAACTAAAATATAAAGTGCCATCTTGCAATGGTGCTGAGAATGTGCCCTGTGGAACAACGGGATCCGACGGAGCCGATTGTCAATGGACGGTTTAAAAGCAGGGTGTTTCTCCTCCAATACTTCAGACCGGCTACATGCAGTCTGCGAAAAAGGTCCAGTGGCAGTGGGAGAACTACAACACCAATTATTTGGCAAAATAGTTACATTTATGTTTGTTTGCTGTTTTGCTGAGAAGCAGACACAGAAATGTTCTCCAGGAGCAATGGGTGGATCTACGGGGGAACAGGGGGCGCAAGGGGGGCAGCATCTAATGATGTTTTACAGTGTCTCTGTCATAGCATTTGTTTGACCTTTTTTTGATAATAATTACTGACAAAATAAGACATTCTGTTCTATTTTCGTTTTATTTGCTGTATCAGTAAATATGAGCAATTCATTAAATTCAATTCAGCTAAATTCATTTTATTTATAGTATCAAATTGTATCAAAGTTCACTCTTCTCAAAACACTTTACAGATAGAGTAGGTCTAGACCACATATAATTACAAAGACCCAACCAATTCCCCCAGAGCAAGCGTACAACATGGCAAGGAAAACTTCCCTTTTGGGCAAAAACCTCAGACAGACCCAGGCTCTTTGGTGGGCAGCCACCTGCCACCTGTCGTTGGGACACAGAGGCGGATACAGATATAGAGAGTATATTCATAATAATTATAGCAGTTGGTATGATGACCGGTGGCAATTATAGTCCACAATAACGGGAATGGAACTATGACTAGAAATATTAGTTGTAGCAGTTCAGGGCTTAGCAGGATGTGCAGGCATTGTGGGCATAGTGCGTTTACATGGAGGTCCCATGTACCGTCTTCCCCTGCCACCCTGGCAAGATCTCTTGCCACCCTTTGCAACCCCGTGAAGTTTTCTAGATCCTGCCAGAGAGTGATACTAAAGACACTCTTTTTGAAAAAGGATTGCTAAACATCTTCCAAAACAATGAGATCATTTAGTGTTTCCTGTTTAAGTCAAACAGAAGTCTAGATGATACATTTATAATATAAAAGAAAAAGCTCAGAAAATCACCACTTTGACAACAGGAAGTTGTGCAGCACGTTAACAGTGTTTAATGAATGATAAGCACATATTAGTGGATTGCTGCTGCAGCCTCAAGTGTATGTTTTGAGTTTTATTTCACTTGACACTCACCTTAGGAGCCAGTCTCTCCAGCCATGGCTCACCAGACCACGTCTCTGTTAAAAACTGTTTGTTCTGTTCTTGAAATGCTGAGCTTTAGAGGTCCAGGTATTTTTTTCACCTCAGAAACAACAGAAGAGACGGATCGCCTATTAAGAGAAGAGTGCACAATAGTCAGGATGTGCCAATCAAAGCAGTGAGCTAATACATAATGCAGTTTGGTGAGATGTTAATGCTGGAAAACTGGTAGTAGTAGTATGTGTCCTTCATGGGGTTGGAACTGATATTGTAGTTGTGCTCGGGTAAAGTCAGACCAAAGTCAGTGTCATTCCTGAGTAAACAATGTCAAGGAATAATAGTAAATCAAGCTTTAAAAAACAGATACACCATAAAGGAAAAAAAAATGTTAAGTGTCATCATACCTTAAATCTCTTCAGACATGTAAAAGAGTTGAATGCCCTTAATGCACATTTATAACTTTGTGTTCATGTATGCCCAAGGTAAAACTTTTTTATTTGCTGTTTACTTGAGTTTTCTTGTGTTGTGCAGCTGACTGTAGCAAGATGACATTGGTTACTACAGAAACTTTTAACAAAGTTAGGTTACCATGAGTTTTCATTGTTTGTTGACAAATTGCTGGGTTTTATAAGACACTGTAGCCTGGAGGTGTATTGGGCTGGTACACTGGGACTGGCTTTTTATTTATTTATGTATTTTCCCCGCTGCTTGTTTTTTTTTACCGCGGGTAAGGCATAATGGTGAGTGAATTAGAATCCTGGCAGGGGGTAAGTCCCTGTCATACACAGTGATGCTTTGAAGTCTTGCAAACATATAATTACACACATATACACACAAACACACAAAAATCAGTACACTACCACAAATGTATCCATACACTGGATGTATACATAGCATCCGCCATGTGCACACATACACCAACTCAAACACCTAAGATTGCCCAGACATCGAAAACACGTAGACACACATGTATGTACGCACACACACACAACACACAAACACCACACACACAACACACACACATTTCTGTAGTTTGGGGATGAAACCAAGTTTTGAAGTAAGCAGAGAGGCTCTTGTGCCTAAGATGTGCAGTGTGCTAAAATGCGCTGTGTGTGTGTGTGGTGTGTGTGTGTGTGTGTGTGTGTGTGGTGTGTGTGTGTGTGTGTGTGTGTGTGTGTGTGGTGGTGTGGAGATAACAGATTATAGATACCTGCCAATAGCTGAGAGTGGATGTTTTTCAAAAGGTGTGATTAATGTTAGAAAATCCTTAGCCTATACTCACGCTGCCCAAGGCTATCATCTATGATCTGTGTGTGTGTGTGGTGTGTGTGTGTGTGTGTGCGTGCGTGCGGGCGTGCGGTGCGTGCTTGCATGTGTTATTCTGTGATTGCAGTCTGATGTAACCCAGCTCCGTCTTTCGTTGAGTGTGGGAGTTTAATCTGCATTTCTCTCTCTATTATTTAGTTACTATCTACACCACTGGTTTGTGTTCAGTTTTCTGCGCTGCTCTCTGTCCATGTTTTTTTTGTGTTACTGTTACATTCTCTACGACTGTCTCCCTGTGGATGTCTCAGTGTGTGTGTGTGTGTGTGGAGTAAGAGTGTTGTGTAAGGTACAGTAAGCAGACTGATATCGCTTCATGTCCCCATTACATCTGTGTGACTTCGCTCTCAGTCTCTCTCCAGCCTGCCATTAGAGTCCATTGTCAACACCCATTCCACGTCTGTCCATTCACATGCCTAATTTCTGTGTAATACATCATATAGATTCACAACCTCCCACCTATTTGTGTTGTTTGTGTGGGTGGTGTTCGTGTGTTGTTGTGTGTGTGTTCCATGTGTAAGTGCGGGAGCAAGAGAGGGAAGGAGGAATGGGCAGCAAGGTAGCTGAGCCTGCAACTATGTGTGTTTGTACGTGCATCATTTTTGTGTTATCAAGTGTGGTGGTTTGTGGGTGAAATTGTACTTTCATTGTCCTTTAACCTTTGTCACACTTCTGTCCCTCTACTCACACTACTTCTTTCATCCATTCTGTCAGTCAAAACTTAAAGC
>NC_045734.1:20006883-20011357 GCF_008692095.1 Etheostoma spectabile | reverse complement strand
GGGTCCGGGTGAGCAAGATATGGTGTAGGACGCATTTTTCAGAGCTCCTGCAAAATCCGACTATTTACAAACGAAAGGGCAAAAACAGCTTTAACCACGCTGATATCGGTGGATACACTGAAGAGGAAACTTAGGACCATAAATAACAGAGAGCACGGACATAATATCCGGAATGGCCGAAAAACACAAAAATCAGACAGGAAGCGACGCTAATGCTACAAGGCTGCAGGACCTCGAGGCAGCGAACAACGGAAGATGCGACCCATTGTTAACCATGGGTTCTGGTGAGCCAAATCGAACAGTGAAGAAATGAAAGCAGACATTCTGCGGTCAGTGAGAGGAGATATCGCTAAGGTCATAAGAGACGAACTTAAGGTGCATTAGCGGATGATTTCCAAGCTATAAAATCCGAACTGCAAGCGGTCCGCTCTGAAATTGCTAGCAACTCAAAGGCCATACAAGCGAAGTGGATATCATAAAACGGGGTGTCTGGACTTAAAGAGTGGTTTATCAACGTGGTCGACGAAGTCACTTCACTCAGCTTACTGTTAAGTTTACAGAAGGAAATGTCAACGCTCAAGGATAAATGTGAGGATCTAGAGGGAAGAATGCGAAGATCCAATATCGCATCACGGCATTGAAGAACACCGGTAGCTCCCCCAGGCGGGTGGCAAAAATCATCAAAGAAGTGCTACAGAGGACCGAGATATAAAGGTAGACCGCTCACATCGTACAACCCATCGGGAGAGGACCTAGAGATCGTGGAGCTACCAAGAGTCATCATCGCCAAATTACATCGACGGAGACGCGGCGGAGATCTGAGGAGAGCTCGCCGCAGAGCTCAGCTCTCTTACAATGGGCACCGTCGTCTTCCCCGACTACACGACAAGCGTAGCCAAAGCCAGAGCTACTTTCACGGAGGTGGAAAGCGCTACGTGGGATCAAGGAGGCCCGCTACGGGCCTCTCTACCCAGCCCGATTCGCGAGATTACATACCATAATGAAGAAAAGGAATTCTCGCACAAATTGGCCAGGATTATGTCCGGAACAAATATATTTCGACAGAGGCAACCGAATAAGGTACCGCGTACCTGGTAGTTACAATGTATCAGGAAAATCCCAATGCTATGGCTATCGTTCATATAGCTTCCCTCATAAGGTTTATATTGATATTTCATAGTTTTTAAGGTAATGAGCAATTCAGCTGTTTGATTTAGATCCCTTTTTCCGGTAAGTTTTGCAGGAGCTGGCCTAGTATATGTGGAGGTTGTGTGGCTACCTTATATCTCCATTAGGAATTGGCCACCATCCCCAAACAGGCTGAGTATCTAAGCACTCCCCTGCACATATTCAATCTGTTGTGCACTTTTGCGGCTTCTATTAGCTGCTAGGGACTATGTCCCAAGTACTCTTCTACAATAGGTACCTGTTCTCTGTTTGCCAGTTCTGGCCCTCTGTTCCCGGGTACCTTGCACAATTTCTTTTTGCAAATTTATTTTGTTTTGGTGTATTTGTTCGTTCACACCCACGACCATTCAACCAGGCGAATGCAGAGAAAGGGTGGGGCACTGTTGTTAACTGCACAGTACACAGTAACCTCCGGAATGATGAATTGGGGCCACCGTTGTACGATACGATGTACTCTTATAAGTCTTCCCACGACGCTCACAAAACGTGTGACCTACGTTTAAGTGCCATCTTTAAAGTATTTGACTGACAGAATGGATGAAAGAAGTAGTGTGAGTAGAGGGACAGAAGTGTGACAAAGGTTAAAGGACAATGAAAGTACAATTTCACCCACAAACACACACACTTGATAACACAAAAATGATGCACGTACAAACACACATAGTTGCAGAGCCTCAGCTCACCTTGCTGCCCATTCTCCTTCCTTTCCCTCTCTTGCTCCCCCTGCACTTACACATGGAACACACACACACACACACACGCACACACACACAAACAACACAAATAGGTGGGAGGTTGTGAATCTATCTGATTGTATTACACAGACCATTAGGCATGTTGAATGGACAGACGTTGGAATGGGTGTTGACAATGGACTAAATGGCAGGCTGGAGAGAGACTGAGAGCGAAGTAACACAGATGTAATGGGGACATGAAGCGATATCAGTCTGCTATACTGTACCTTACACACGCACTCTTACTCTCACACACACACACACACACTGCAGACATCCACAGGTAGACAGTCGTAGAGAATGTAACAGTAACACAAAAAAAAAACATGGACAGAGAGGCAGCCGCAGAATAACATGAACACAAACACATGTTGTGATAGATAGTAACTAAAATAATAGAGAGAGAAATGCAGATTAAACTCCCACACTCAACGAAAGACTGAGCTGGGTTACATCAGACTGACAGAATCACAGAATAACACATGCACGCACGCACGCACACACGCACGCACACACACACACACACACACACACACACACACACACAGATCTATGATGATCGCCTTGGGCAGCGTGAAGTATAGGCTATGGATTTTCTACCATTAATCACACCTTTGAAAAACATCCTCTTCTCCCAGCTATTGGCAGGTATCTATATAATCTGTTTATCTCCACACACACACACACACACACACACACACACACACACACACACACACACACACACACACACAGCGCATTTTCAGCACACTGCCACATCTTAGGCACAAGAGCCTCTCTGCTTACTTCCAAAACTTGGTTTCATCCCCCAACTACAGAACTGTGTGTGTGTGTGTGTGTGTGTGTGTGTGTGTGTGTGTGTGCGTACATACATGTGTGTCTACGTGTTTTCGATGTCTGTGCAATCTTAGGTGTTTGAGTTGGTGTATGTGTGCACATGGCTGGATGCTATGTATACATCCAGTGTATGGCATACATTTGTTGTAGTGTACTTGATTTTTTGTGTGTTTGTGTATATGTGTGTAATTATATGTTTGCAAGACTTCCAAAGCATCACTGTGTATGACAGGGACTTACCCCCTGCCAGGATTCTAATTCACTCACCATTATGCCTTACCCGCAGGTAAAACAACAAGCAGCGGGAAAATACATAAATAAATAAAAAGCCAGTCCCAGTGTACCAGCCCAATAACACCTCCAGGCTACAGTGTCTTAATAAACCCCAGCAATTTGTCAACAAACAATGAAACTCCATGGTAACCTAACTTTGTTAAAAGTTTCTGTAGTTAACCCAATGTCATCTTGCTACAGTCAGCTGCACAACACAAGAAAACTCAAGTAAACAGCAAATAAAAAGTTATTACCTTTGGGCATACATGAACACAAAGTTATAAATGTGCATTAAGGGCATTCAACTTCTTTTTACATGTCTGAAGAGAGTTTAAGGTAATGATGACACTTTACCATTTTTTTTTCCTTTTTATGGTGTATCTTGTTTTTTAAAGCTTGATTTACTATTATTTCCTTGACATTGTTTACTCAGGAATGACACTGACTTTGGTCTGACTTTTACCCGAGCACAACTACATATCAGCTTCCAACCCCATGAAGGACACACTACTACTACTACCAGTTTTCCAGCATTAACATCTCACCAATACTGCATTAATGTATTAGCCTCACTGCTTTGATTGGCACATCATGACTATTGTGCCACTCTTCTCTTAATAGGCGATCCGTCTTCTTCTGTTGTTTCTGAGGTGAAAAAAATACCTGGACCTCTAAAGCTCAGCATTTCAAGAACAGAACAAACAGTATTATTAACAGAGACGTGGTCTGGTGAGCCATGGCTGGAGAGACTGGCTCCTAAGGTGAGTCGTCAAGTGAAATAAAACTCAAAACATACACTTGAGGCTGCAGCAGCAATCACTAATATGTGCTTTATCATTCATTATAACACTGTTAACGTGCTGCACAACTTCCTGTTGATCAAAGTGGTGATTTTCTGAGCTTTTTCTTTATATTATATTATAAATGTATCATCTAGACTTCTGTTTTGACTTAAAAACAGGAAACACTAAATGATCTCATTGTTTTGGAAGATGTTTAGCAATCCTTTTTACAAAAAGAGTGTCTTTTAGTATCACTCTCTGGCAGGATCTAGAAAACTTCACATGGGGTTGCAAAAGGGTGGCAAGAGATCTTGCCAGGGTGGCAGGGGAAGACGGTACATGGGACCCTCATATGTAAACGCACTATGCCCTACAATGCCCTGCAACATCCTGCTAAGCCCTGAACTGCTACAACTAATATTTCTAGTCATAGTTCCATTCCCGTTATTGTGACTATAATTGCCACCGTTCATCATACCAACTGCTATAATTATTATGAATCATAACTCTCTATATCTGTATCCGCCTCTGTGTCCCAACCGACAGTGGCAGGTGGCTGCCCACCAAGAGCCTGGGTCTGTCTGAGGTTTTTGCCCAAAAGGAAGTTTTTCCTTGCCACTGTTGTACGCTTGCTCTTGGGGGAATTGTTGGGTCTTTGTA
>NC_045734.1:19995535-20006873 GCF_008692095.1 Etheostoma spectabile | reverse complement strand
TGGTCTAGACCTACTCTATCTGTAAAGTGTTTTGAGAAGAGTGAACTCTTGATACAATTTGATACTATAAATAAAATTGAATTTAGCTGAAATTGAATTTAAATTGAATTGCTCATATTTACTGATACAGACAAATAAAACAGAAAATAGAACAGAATGTCTTATTTTGTCAGTAATTATTATCAAAAAAAGGTCAAACAAATGCTATGACAGAGACACTGTAAAACATCATTAGATGCTGCCCCCCTTGCCGCCCCCTTGTTCCCCCCCGTAGATCCACCCATTGCTCCCTGGAGAACATTTCTGTGTCTGCTTCTCAGCAAAACAGCAAACAAACATCAAAATGTAACTATTTTGCAAAATAATTGGTGTTGTAGTTCATCCCACTGCACTGGACCTTTTTCCGCATGACTGCATATGTAGCCGGTCTGAAGTATTAAGGAGGAGAAAACCTTCGATTTTAAACCCATTGACAATTATCGTGATAAGGCTTTAGCCCAACAGATACTCTGAGCCATCAGTGGAAATAAAAGTTGACCTTAGTGACTTAAGTCAGCCAACATACAAAATGTTTTAAAACCTATGTCTCTGACTTTCTGTGGATGGCACTGGCAATGATAAAAACCTGACTCATTACCAGCAAATGTAGTGTCCATGTTTCAGTTTGCGAGGGCATCTATTGTCTAAGGGGTGTCCTGTAAAAATGAGTGGCGACAGAGGCGAAACAACTTCTCCAGTACAAAGACAGAAAGAGAAAAAGAATGAGCGATGCACAAAAGTTGCTGACAATAGCTGTGGGGGCATAAAAAGCATATCACAAAGCGAGTAGAAGAATGGAAAGATTGATGGAAAGTTAACTTGAAAATAATAAACAGAGGCAGTGAGAGAGTGAACAAATTTGACGAGAAAAGAAATTAGACGGAAAAGAAAGAGAGACAGTGAATTAATGTCCGACAGAAAGAGAGAGGGAGAGAGAAAGAGTGGAAGGGAATCCTGAGAGGATCTGTCAGCTCTCGTTGGCTTTGATTTTAATGGAAGCCAACGCTCCCCTACCTCTAACCCATTTGGCCCTAATTCCAGCATTGCTTTCCAAACTTTTTAAACTTTAATGGCCTCTTCTTAAGTGCCAGCTGCTGACAACATTGATTTGGCTTTAAGCCTTGCTGTCCAGCACGCCTTTATTTTCTCCTGCAAAATCGACAGAAACATCTATTTTCTGCCATCCTCCTCCACCTCCTACTCATCCGATCCTCCTTCTATCCTCCCTTCATCCGCTCTCTTCTGTTCCTTTGATAGTGTCAGTGGTCGGGTGGAAAGCTTGTATGAGCATGGATAAAAAAAGAACGCTATTTGGATAATCTGTTCTTTTTAGGGGTGTATATAGGTATCTTTTTGCCGCATATTTCCAACAGGGCTTGATGGACAAAGAAGTGATACTTGCTTTGGCAACTATCGGGTGTGATGCTTTTATTTGTGACATGCTGGGAAATGCAATGATATGGTGTTGTGGTAGTGGTTAACAAAAACACTGTATGGGAGGTTACAAGGGAGGGAGCAGTGCTGTGTCATCGGCAAGGTCCTCATTTTTTGTATGTCAGTTAAACATAAAATCTAAACTAAGCAGGATAAGAATCCCATCATGTCTGTATCTCTGGATTTCCAATTGATCACAAAACACAAAAACGAAAATATAAAAGAGCAAATACTTTTAAGAGAGTTATGGCCAACCACGTCAACAAATTAGTTGTCCTTCTACATTTTTACTTTGAATATAAGCAGTACAATGTTAATTGTCAGTATATTTTGCTCAATTTGATGCACATGGCAGCACTTTAAAATCATGACAAATTGGCAATCAGGTATCCAAGACAAATTGATTTTTTATGAAAGTAGCCAAACTAACTTTAGACTTATCAGAGAGAATCCTGCCCAGCCTCAGGCTGATTGACAAAGCCAAGCGTCACTAGATACTCCCACAACCCTGCAGGTCACAGGATCTAAGTCTTGGGCAAGCAGTCACAAAATCGACTTGCACAAAATTTAGTTTGATTGTTAAACATATATAATTTGTGTGCATTAGAATAACATAATTGATTGTGCAGTGAAAGTAACTAACGTGATGCATGCAGGTCGGAACAGTAAGTAAACTGCGGGTTAATTTCCCTGGCTATTAATGCTAGACAGATCTTTATGCTTGTGCTGGGTGGGGTTAACAGAGGGGGTAGCTGCAGGAGGGAATGTGAAATGCAAAAGCTTTCTTGAACTGTCTGTAATGAATCATGAATGTGTGACATCAAGCACTGAGAAGGTATCAAGAGATGGTATCAAAAGAATGTATATTAATTTGTCACAGACTATTATCTTTTTTTTAACAAATTTAAGACAAAAATGGCTGTGGAGTTGAATCAGTCACCTCTGCAGCAACCATATGTTTGTTTCTTTAAGCTCAAGGATAACACGTCCTCATGACAAATGGACCCTTATATAATGGATTGCAATATGACGCACATTGTGTCATTGGGCACTACTGTCATAAAATGGTTTAGGGGTACAGAGTGATCTCTAGAGGAGAGCCAGCACAGGGCCCCGGGCATGAAGACAGATGGGAGAGAAAAAACAACAGAAACATTATACGATAGTTGTGACGTTCTATATCTGGCTTTGGTGGGTACACTCCTGACGGCATGCCAGTTTCTATTTTTTGCACTGGTTTATCTGCCCTTCAGGTTGCTCCTTCTCTCTCTTCATGTCTGTTTGTATCTATCTGTCTTTTTACCTGTCTGGCTGACGTGACTTTCCCTTCCAATCCCCATACATTATCTTTAGAAATGTCCCCTTAGAAGTATCAGCTTTTCAAATGGTTGATTCTTACGGACATATGGCAATGATTGTCAGGGTAATCTGCACAAAAAGTGCAAAACTACATGCAGAATTAAAATTTGCAAACAGTGTAACTTGGCGTTGGTCTTTGTGTGATATCAGCTATAAACCCACAAATAAGCATCTGAATAAGAATTTGGGGAATGTGAAAAGAAACAAGTTGTTTTGACTGTATGAACAAAAAAACAACCCAACCTAATGCAAAACATGAAATATAAAAGTAAATGTGTAAATTGTATTTGAATGTATTTGTGAAAATAAAGTGTAAGGTAAGATGTTCTGGTTGAATTAGTTTTTTTTTTTTTAAATGCATATCTTTATATGTCTTCTTTATATATTTTGAATTGTGTGGTAAGCAACTGGCAATGATTTATAATTAGATTTAGAAAACTTTAGACCTTTTTTTAGTCAAAAAGAATTATGCCAAGTAAAGTAAATATATTCTTCTATACTTGGTACTTGTTTTATTGATTGGTGCAGCTTGACAGAGCTTTTACTCCTTGCTGTTTAGAAGACAGTCTCACATCAAGTCTAAATATAATTTGACTGTTTAATTGTATAAGTTAATCACATTACTGGGAGTCTCAAGCTCACACACACATTCCCTATATGTCATTGTAATTATTGGAAATTAATGCCTTTCTGAACAGTTAGCCACGCTGAAAAGGCTCCCTGCGGCACAGAGGTTTTTATCTGAATCCGGCAAACGGTTGCCACAGTATGGCTTTTTGTCTTAAGCCAAGGACCCACACCACGATCTTTGCTATACCATGTTTCATGCCATTGTTCATCATCAATAAGGAGACATCTATTTATGCAGCAATGACAAAGAGAGAGAGACAGAGAGAGAGAGAGAGAGAGAGAGAGAGAGAGAGAGAGAAATACAGAGAGAGAGAGATCAAGAGAGAGAATGGACGAACAAAGACCAGAAAGAAACAAAGTAATACATGAAACAGAGGAAGAAAAAAAGACAGAGTTGACAAAAAAGAGGTAAAAACTATAATCCTCCCTCCCATCCCCTTTCCCTGGGAAGTGACAGCCACAGTGATGTATAACCCTAGCAGTGGAAAGTTAATAAGATAGGCTGGGTTACTTAGAGATGAAGGACTGAGAGGCTGAGAAGGATAGGAGGAAGGCGGAGGATAAGAGGAAGATGTAGAAGAAGAAAGTTAAAAAAAAAAAAAATAAGAATAGAGCGGAGGATGGGGAGAGATGTGAGGAGTGAGATGAGTTAGGGAAGAAAGTTGAAAAATAGGAAAACAAGGATGAGAGCTATGATATGAAGAGAGATTTTAGGGGAAATGTTAGAGGAGAGACATGGTGAGGGGGAAAGGGGAATTTGAACAACGGGCCTTGTTCAAATTATTTTTTGCCCTGACAATAAAAAACTAAACAATATAATAGACACAGATGCCACAATGTGAGAAGGGCACTATGGGTACAGTCCGCAACATACATTATTACAGCCTCAGACCCTCTCTGACAGAGGCACCCCACACGCTTGGCTCAATGACACACTGACAACATGTAATGTGCACTGCTGAGCAGGGTGATTTCATGTCTGCCTTCCATCAGGGAAGTGCATGACATAGTCCAAAAGAACAGGATAAAAACAAATGCAATCAGACCTGCACACTTAGGCAACTATCTGCCCCCAAAACTGTTTCAATGGAAGACAGTACCCATTCACTTATTTCAGTGCTTTTGGACTTAACCTCCAAATCCAACTATCAGTAATCTTGCTACAGTTGCGACAGAGCTTGTGGGTGTCAAGGGGAAAACGTAATACCTTAAATTATAAATTCATAAATGTATTCATTTTATAGAAATATTATTTGGTTTGGAATTGCAGTGGGGATATTATCCCGGCATGTACTAGATTAGAGGAAAATCTGTCACATGGCTAACACATATAAAGAGATACACATTCAATTACTGTCTTTGTTGTGTAAGACTCATCATTTATATTCAGTATTTTATTTATTTTAGTTCAATTACCTCACTGGATTAAACTTTTCTATGTTCTCTACACACCTCTCTGCAATACTGCATGCCCCTCTGCCTGTCTGCACATGTTAACCACGCATTTGAAAAGTTCACCATGTTTGACATTCTGTCTTATTGTTTTGTAACTAATATGCCAGAGCTGTCCCAAGAGTTTGGTGACCTCTTTGTGCTTATTTACCTAAGACCTCCTGGTCTCTGGTCATATAGATAAAGTTGTATACTTTTCAAAAGTAAGGCCTAGTGGATGAAAACAAGATTAGGAAAATAGAGGGAAGAAGAAGAAATAAAAGTATTGGGTTAGAGGGAAGTAAATGAGAAATGAGTTTTAAAGAGTAGCGTCAAACTTTTAGTTTAGGAGACTTCTATCTGTCTTCTGTGTGTGTGTGTGTGTGTGTGTGTGTGTGTATGAGAGAGAGTGTGTGCGTGTGTGTGTGTGTGTATGAGAGAGAGTGTGTGCATTTGTGATAGAAGACAGTGTCTGTGTGTGTGACTGACAATGACAGTGAGTGTGACGCAAGAGAGAAGGCCATTGTTCTGTTAATTACTGAGTTAATGACAGACTATGCTCCAGCAGACACGCAACATGGCAGGCTGATGCGTACACACACACACACACACACACACACACACACAAGGATAATGGCTAAACCTGCTTCTGTGCTCACGTAAAGTGGCAGGCTGCTATGCAAAGAGCTTGACAGTGAGATAGCAGGCTAACAATGATACACACACACATACATACAAACACACATACAGACAGCAGCAGCAGCAAGTGACAGGGAACCTTATCAAACCAGCTTTAATGAAGTCACTTCTCCTTAATAGAAGATGGGAAGAAAGGAGGGATGAGGGGAGGAGGGAGAAAAGGAGGACAAGGTCGCCTGGATTGATGACGCTCATTAGCCTAATAAGGTACTTTAATGAAGCGGGCCCAACACTATAGAGTGCCACACACAAAGACACACACATACACACACACGTTTGCTAGTTTGTGTTGTCCATTGTATTTACACATGGGCATAGCTATTTTTGTTTATTTCTCTTCCAACCAAATACTCACACACACCACAGCACAGACACATCACCTTCACACATGAACATTCTCACAGATACGTTCACATACAGACACCCACACAAACAAGGCAACAAAGGAAAACACACTCACCTCTCCTTCTGAGGACTGCAAGAGAAGGTCTTTCCTACAGGACGCTGTAAAATCTCCCACTCCAGCATTGACCTCTACCCCTCTGGGGGCCTCCAGGGTCAGGGTCCGAGTTGGTGACTCCAGCCTGAGAACCACAAACACTTAAGTCATGTTGGAAGCTGTGAAAACCCACCTGCAGAGACATGCAGTTTGAACAGACAGGGTTCTGTTGCTTCAGCTACCTTAGACTAATACCACTGGATCAATAATGAGTTGACTGTGAAGGTTCTCAATCCCCCAGCTGCTCAATGAAAACAGCAGTTGTGCTGGTAAAGCTAATACAACAAAGCAAAAATCAAGACTCCCTCATTCAATGTTTAGTCTTGACTAAAGACCTCCGTGGAGTACAACCGCTCGGAAATACAGGACATGAAGTTAAACATTAAACGACATGGTGCTTCTTGAATACACAACTTGAAAATAAAGATTAAATTAGTAAGTGCTGTTTTGTTACAGTGTATCTTCCTCAATCCTGTTGGATTTGGATAGTTCACAGATGACTTGGGAAAACTGGTACAATTACTGCAATTTCTATAAAAATAAGGCAAATTACATGTATATCCGTGCAACGTTTATGTTGATCAATGTTGTGCTTAACAAAAGAAAATGGGTTTTGATCATTACGTTAAACGTGTTGCGGTAATATTAGACTTATCTAAGGACTACATAAACAGATTCCTATGGTACGTAGTGACACGATGGAACCTTTCAGGATTTCTGGGTCAGCAACACACTTTAGCACACTTTTCATTTGGCAAATTGTTTGTTGCCCTTAAAAAAAAAAAAAAAGAGATATACCAACAAAGACTGCACTTTAGCTCACTGTGTTGCAGGAGTATGGTTGCATGTAGCATGACCTGACGTGCACTTTGTTTGATATTTGCTAAGATTTTGCTAACTTCTAACTGTGTAGGAACTATTTCCTTTGACTTTGAGAAAACTGACAAGAATGAATATGAAGAATGAATAATTGTTATACTGTACTGCTCCAAAGTGCCCTGGCTATGGTTGGCATCACTCCCCTTGGAGCGTAAGGGGTCAGTAGCTAAATCTGCGACTCAAAGTTGAAAGCAATATGAGATGATTAAACAGCTTGGTGGTGTTAGATAAGCACAGTGCTTCCCTCAAGGGCATGTTGGCAAGTGAAATTAAATAAAGAGCGATTTCGGCAAAGCAGACTGAATTTATGAAGTGTGAGTATGACAAATTGAACAGCATGCTCACAACAAAGATCAAATACGAAAATAAATGCTTTGCTATAAGGGCACTTTTCCAGAGAAGCTTTGCTCAAGGGTACTGCAGAAGGTTGGATTCCCAATCCCTACTAAAAAAAGTTAAAGGGATAAAGCATTGAAGCCAATTGGTAGAATAACTGAATTGATGACTTGCGTCCAGTCTGTAGCCAAACAACAGAGCGACATAAACAAGCATCAATGCCTCGGACCACAGGAACCTTGGCTGGGAGTGATGGTACCATGCTTCTTCTTGTTAATGTCTTTCACTTCACTTGTGCCCTCAGGATGAAGAAAATGTATATTCTCTTCACAGGACCTTTGGTGAGGAATACTGCAATTCAGGGTTTCTATATCAAGAACCAAACATTAAAAGGCAGAAAAAAAGCTCCCTTGGCAGTGATTTTCCGTGTTTGGTTGCACCCGCATAATGAATGAGCACTTTAAAAGATATTTCTGTCTCACCATAGCTCCATTTTTGCTGTCTTAATATTCATAGTGTTTACTCTCTATTAGTTGGTTGTTTTATCTTATTGCAAAAATTATTCACCTTGAAAAGCCATTTAGGTGAGTGTTGCATTTAAAAAAAAGTTAATTCCATTACTTCCAAATGCAGATCATTGGATTTTAGACTTTTCCTTCATTACGTTGAAACAAGCTGAAGTAGAGCAGATTAGTGTGGAGATAATGTCACCTGATTTAAGAAAATGCTTGAAGCAGGATGGTTTGCATCAGAATTAAGTCATCTCACCCAACCAATGTGCTACTCTTAATTTAATGAAAATGGGAGGTTATGAGTTTGCATCAGACTAAATGACTCAAGATGTGCTGTGTACTTTGTTTGGTGTAATGGAAAGACCCTTACAAACCAAAGAATTTCGTCCATCTGATGGAGTGTGGTATTTACTTTGGGTTAAGGAAAATTTGAGCTAAAAGGGAGCTGTAAAGCGGATTAAAGGAAATAGAAGGTCCGCTGCTGTGAAGTGCTGAGCATCTTAGTAATATATACAGTATATTGCACTATTTTTGTATTTCATTTAGTAGAAAAGACGCTCTTGGTTGTTTGCATTTCTTTAAACCAATCACCATAGTTATGGGTTCCAGATGCAGTAACGATGCCTTTGCCTTTGGTTTGTGGAACATTTGCGGCACATACAATATTAAACAAAGTTAACTGTTGACACAACACAGTAACATGAGCTACTTAAACTGGCTAGATACATGTTTAACATCATTTGCTTTAAGCAGTGCATTGCCATGTAGATTAAGCCCATAGCAATCACCGCCAATTGGTCACAAAATTTACCAGTTAGATAGTAAATGTCATACACACATTCTTTGTAAATATGTAAAATCATTCAGAGAAATAACCAAGTAGGCCAGCCTTATTGTAAAATACAAATGTCCGCCCAAACTTGCTATTTTCAACATGTGACATTAGCTTGCTAGCATAAATAGCAGTAGGGGAGGCTTATTCTGGCATTGTTCTTCAACAATGGGTGTGACTTATTGATCTGACTTAAACAGAATTTGTGCAGCAGAACTCCCAAAGAGAGACAGACCAAACAAACAGAAAGACAAGAGATTTGGGGTTTTGAAGGAATTAAAACTGAAAAACGTATCCAATTATTCATTATCCTTTGCATGTGCAGGAGAGAGAGAGAGAGAGAGAGAGAGAGAGAGAGAGAGAGAGAGGGAGCAAGCTTGCTGGCCTAGTCAACAGAAGTGAAGTGAGGCTCGCCGGCAGGTTTGACAGTTGAGGCAATTACTGCTGCAGGCTGAAACTAGCTCTGATGGGCAGCCAAACACATACATACTGGCTATCTATCACTCTATGTCTCTCGCCCATCTCACTCCATCTAAACATCAAACTCCCTGTTTGCTTTAACCTCTGTTTTAACTCCCCAGTCTGTTACCTTCACAAACATGGCATTTATTATTTTGTCTCAGTTTTTCACTCATTTTTAAATTGACATAATTAAGACACAATCTAGCATATCTGCATATTTCTCAGGTAAATGACTGGTAAATGACTTATATGTCCAAGATGTCAACTATTAAGTTACACAGTTTGACCACCACAAACATTTTTTTAAATGTTTATTTGTTATGAAGAGCCATAACATTTTTGACACCGAGGGAAATGAAAGAACGTCCCAACGAGAGATTCTATAACTTTTAACATGTTAAATTCTTAAACCGCAAGAACAAATCAATTCTGTCACTGTCAGATGCTGGCAACAGAAAACCCCAGAAAAGGCAACCGCGTGATGCATTACAGTGAGTAGGACCAGGATGAATGGGTTTCATAATAAAATTGCCATGAACATCGATTAACCGCTGAAAAATTGAGTTTGAGGTTTCATACAAGTTTCAACTTGATTAACTTTGGATAATTTATATGTTAGAGGATAGTCTGGAGGCCAGTGTTAATGCTGTGTATTTATTGCTCTTCTGTGAATGATGATGTTCCTAATTTATGAATGTGTCTTGTGCTCATGTACTTGAAGTATCAGCATTCTCATAAGGGCTTCGAAATTACTTGTTAAGTTGTGACTTTGAGGAAATTAATGTCTTAAAAATGTTTTGACAAAGATTTGATGGCCTCAGCTGCACTTTGTGTGTTTTGTGCTTAGTTGTATTTAGAAAATGTTAGCATTCCAACACACTTAACTAAGGTGGTGGACATGGTAAAGATTATACCTCATAAACATTAATATGTTAGCAGGCATTGTGAACATGTTGCCAGGCTCACATCAGCGTTATGGTCAAAGCACCTCTGTTTCTAAGTACAGCATCACAGAGCGGATGGCAAGGCTGTGGACCCTTGGTCTTGTTACTTCTTAAAAAGCCTACCTTACCTCAATTTAGATGCATCATTAAAAAAACAAGTTTTATGCTATTAAGATACTCTTTTCCTGTTCTTATACTTGCAGCAAACTCATAGTTTTCCCAGGAAAGAGGCTACCATGGTCACTGGATTTGCATCAGAAACAAACATATGCTTTAGATCTCAACACTGGTTCAAGTTTTAACAATGAATGCCCTCCATGATAATATGGTCTTATTTTTAGCCATCCTTAAGCCGCATGGCTCTTGATACGGCAATGTCAGTCAGTCAGTCAGTCAGTCAGTCCACCACTGGTTAACTGAGTTATTTCAACAACTATTGAGTGGATGCAATTTGCAGTTTGGTATAGGCATTTATGTACTGTACTTTGTGAACTCACTTCTTTTGATTTACCACCACCATCTGTCTTATTTATATTTACCAAATACTTGCTGAACTAATTTATTCCCATCCGCCTCTAGCTGTACTTTGTCTTTAGTGCTAAGTTATAAACATTAGCTTGCTAACATGCTGAACTTAGATGAACATTGAAAACATTAAACTTGCTTACCATAAGTGTTTTAACATTGTAGTTCTGAGCATGTTAGCATGCTGACTGATTTAGCTCAAAGTGCAAAGCCAAAGAGCTGCTAGCATTGCTCTAGAGATTCTTTGTCTTGTTTACACACACTCACAGACAAACTTGTTTGTATCTTCATAGTCTCCTTCCTTCGTGTCAGTGAACAGAGGATCATGTCTTGTGACTATTAAACACATGATGTACTGTACTGTTTCACAGACATATAAGTTATTTAGTGACAGTCATAAACAAACATATGTACACACATGGCCAAATAGGGTTTCTGGTCAGGCCTCTGAGTGGTTGTTTTTTTGTGGTGCAGATAGCAGGAGTCTGCAGCTAAGCTGTTATCTTTCCAATTCATTATTATTAGAGAAAACTGTCTTCCCTCTCTGCTTCCAACTCTTACATTATTCCTCCCTCTTTACACCAACCATCCCTCGCCCCGTCCTCTCGCTCATAGATCTGTCTTGACCTTCAGTTGCGACAAGGCCATTTCATACAGCGCCATATTTGTCCAACCTGACAAGATAAGCAGGACAGAAATAAATCAGCATGAAATGGTTTTTATCTTAATTCATTTCTGGGAGAAAAACAGAAGGGGG
>NC_045734.1:19971003-19995525 GCF_008692095.1 Etheostoma spectabile | reverse complement strand
GGGGGGACGGGGGGTTGAATTTTCAAAAAGAAAGACAGAAAAGATTAGGAAACTGCTGTAATTTATGTACATATTTACAAATATGTTACCTAAGAATCATTCAATATGCATCTCCCATAATATATTTATCTTGTGTAGTACATTTAGAAATCCCATTTGTATGTTGCCATTTAATATCTTAGTTTGATCTGCACTCCAATTGTGTCCTTTCTGCTCCTGCCTACACTCACTAAATGAATTCCTAATTGCCATTATGTTTAAGTACTGACCTTAACTGCAATGCATGTCTGGGTTTGCAAAACTAGACAGGGAATATATGTGATAAAGTTTTTATTTGTCTTACCTCTCCTAATTTAAACCATATCCTCATTCTCACTTTTAGTTTGTTGAAATTAACTTTTACACAGAAGCAACTTGTTGTGTACAGTCTCAATCATGAATGGAGCACGGCAAAACATTTCTCTTTGGGTGGTAACCTGCACAAACCCTCACATTTTCTGACTGTCCAACATATCCATGCATCCTTGATTCTGTCGGGTAAATAAAACATAAATACATATTAGCATTTCAATTATATCAGGAATATCTAGTTTTAACTTGAGTTGAGAATTTTCACATATGAAAGAAAGAAACATAAATTAAATTTATGCATTGAATTTCCCTTCAGATCATGCATCCTATAAGCTTGGTCGTCTTGCTGGGGTACAAAACTACACACTGCTATGAAATTACTTCATTTGATGTATTTTTGAAACCAGTGTGTGAAGTTGTGCAAAACATCTTGCTGAAAATGTTAAATTTTGGGCTTTTTAGTGTGATTTATATTCCCCAGAAGACTTGGCTGACATTCATCGTGACCTTTTCCTCTTCAGAACCATTGAAAGCCATACCACCTTACTGCCACCTTGCCATTTTGGACGCAAACCTTTAACCTTTTCACGCTAAATGCTCTGTCTCCTGCCTCAGCGCTCCTGACGCCACCATTCAACTCCATCCAAGAGGCACATTAAAAAGTTTTCCAATTTTAAAAAGTGCTGCTGAGTGATGCATTGAAATAAGACTAAAGACAGCAAAAGTGACAGCCTTTGACTTTAAGAGGGTTAAACGAGACAAAATGCAGAAATATGGCATTTCCAAAGTTGTCTGACTTTTGCAGTGAGTCTGTGTCTGGCTGAGGGAGGGTGATGCTACGTGCAACCGCCCCATGAATCCTGCAGGTGTAAAAAGAAAATAAGTGGGAAAAGAGAAAGCCTTGGGCTGTTTTAAACAGTTATAAAAGTCCCTACTGAATTACTGAGGTGGGACAGGAGAGTGGCAAGGTACATTAGAGGTTTGTCTTTGTGGAAAGAATGCGTGTGTATGTTTGTGTGTGCCAGACAGAGCAAGAGGAAGAAGTGTGTGTGTGTGTGTGTGTGTGTGTGTGTGTACATGTCTGTGTGTGTGTATGTATGTATGAGCACAGAAATGTACCCTTGGATATTAAAATATCCATTTTCAGATAGCGTGTTTACCAGCAGTAACTTTATCACTTCTAAACAGTTTGGTGCTTGTGTCTTGCCGTGACGTTTGATGTCTCGTACATCTGTTCGCCTTTCCACAACACACTGCTTGACAAATCCTTCAGTTACTCCAAAACGACTTTCAGAGGCTCTCGCTGTCCTCCTTGCTGTGAAATGTTGCAGAGGAAATGGCTAATGGCAGAGTGCGTAAGGAGAAAAAATGTCAAGCAATTTCATGCCTTTGTGCCTTCGAAGGGGCGCCAAGCTGATAATTTAATCAGTAGTGAAAGACTAGCTTCACTCCTCCGCAATTTCATCCAACGTGCGTTGACTTGTTTTGGTAGAAAAGAGACAGAGTTGGAATCAATAATTCATACTGAAAAGAAAGTAGGTAGAGAATAGATGGGTGAGAGGAAAAAATGCAAAAGTTAACAGTATTAATGTCTACTGCAATAGTGACTACGATGAATGCATGTCTTCATATGAGCAACATATCTGGTCACAAAATAACTAACTTGTTCTGTTGTCGGTTTCTTATTTCAAGGGTAGATCTCTTGAAACTTTAATGAAGTTAATAGTGTCATTTCCGACCGACGGATCTTATTACCTCGTCCATGTGTTGTAGGTATTTTACCTAAAATGTATGGAATGTACAAGATCAGAACATTACAAAGACAACTGAAACTTCTCCATATAACTCTGTGTGTGCATTAAAGTCTCTCCCTCTGATTCAACTTTTAACAACTAAAGCAATTTTTTCTTGTGTAATAGTCTGGTATCTACACTTATTACAATATGTACACTAATTAGCCATGAAGAAAAGAGTTATTTTACTGAACTATTTCAACTCAAACACAGCGTTGCTCGCTACTTCCAAAAACATTAAAAGTAAGACAAAGGATCTAAAAAGAAGAAATAAAAGTTTCTTGTTTTTCTGATTTAACACATGAACAAATGCAGGAAAACAGAAAAAGGTATATATGTGTACTTGCTTTGCTCCCAATTGTAGATACAAGGTCAGAAAAACAGTGGGACAGTCTATGCTTTGCTTCATTAGCATTGTCTCAGTATTCCATACAGTAGAGCCTGACAGAAAACACATCTGAGAGGAGGAACATTAGAGCTCCCTCGCAAAGACAATAAAAAGACTACAGTGCATTTAGTCTGTGTAGTGTGTTCTCTTTACCCATCTGCGGCTCACGCCTTCTGTAATGCATAGCTTTTTAATGATGTGATAAGAATAAGGAGCATGCTGTCTATAGAAAGTTGAAAAACTAACCTTTTTTAGCTGTAAGAAGTCAAATATAAAGATTTCAATTTGATAGTAATAATACTCTGCTAACTCAAAAGTACCCTTTTGAACAATTTCAGTTGCTTGCGTAACAATCAATAACATTGTCAGACTTAGGGCTCAGTGTGACATTAGAAAGCAACATCATCTTCAGAGGCAGCAACAGGCCCCCACTGCGTTAAAGACATCTGAAGCTACTGTATTACACTCCTTGTTATTTAATATGCCTCACAAACGGTTCTATCTTGTATTTTTCTCAAGATTGGAGGAAACTTTAATTATCCCTGTGGGGAAGATGGATATTTGCAGCAGCATAGAGAAGGATATAGATGAGAATAGAACAAATACAGAGCACTGAAGATAATTCAATAAGTAATTGCAGAACATACCGGGATTAACACAACAGATAAAATATAAGTAGAAAGTGTGTCCTTGCACAGAGATTTACAGTTTAGAGGCGTATCTGCAATTGTGCAACTTTAGCTGTTCACATTATTGGTTATACAGATGGAAGAACATATGTTGGGAAATGAGATTGTGAATGTCACTCTGCTCCCATAAAGACTGATCAAGTGCCTCTGGGAAAGGCACCTGACCCTACTATTCCACTTTAATGTACAGAAACCACTGCCTCGACTGCATTTTGTGCTGATAATATGAAAAAGCTTTTGGGACCAAGTTTAAGAAATAACAAAAGGCATAGGCATAGGCAACATAATCCCACAATAGGAATCATAAACCAAAGATAAATAAACTCAATGTACTGCATGTTGCATTCAGCAGAGGTTTAGGTTGTTTATGAGGATTTTTGTAACTAAGGTGGGTAGAATATTCTTTGCCAGGTCTTTTCCATTATTTTTAATACATGAAACCTCAACTCCCCTTAGTGCCAATTAGTCAAAAACCGCTGCATTGCTTAAAGCAGTTACTTCTAAGTCATTCATCATTGGCTTTAATTTCCAATAGGGTTGCCACTTTGAACAAGAACACTATGATGTTACCTCCCCAAATAATGCAGACATCATTTATTTTATAATACGTTAGATATATAGCAGTTGTGTTCAACAGCACAACTATTTGCATTGACTGCCTCTCCTTGCCTTTTAATATTTGTGGCACCTTGCATTTAGCCTGGTCCTACCAGACTCTTATACAAGTCATTTGTCATTGTCCTTGAAGGCGGGTACTCTGTTGAAGTTTAAAACTATTGGATCTACCCAGAGCCACTCTGGAGCTGCCATAACCAATCGCTAACATTTGGTCGTGAAGCGTCTTAGCATTGCTAGCGTTCGCCTTAGCCAACTCCTTCACCACTAACGGAGCGAGCTGGAAAATTGAACTTTTCCCGAACTCTGTGGGGAGGAGAGACACAACATCTTGGCCACCAACAAAACTCCGCAAAGATTGTCCTGGTCAAGCGTTGCCACAACGGACTGAATGGCTTTGCCCACATCTTTCTCCGCCGCCATTACCAAACTACAACTGAAACTAGCACACAACGTCAATGTCATCATTCTCAGCCACTTCCTCTGTTCGCTGATTGGACCAACAAAAATGTTTACGTAGAAAACCCAAGAATATAACGCAAACCCAGACGGTGTACTGAAGGAAATTGAAAACCGAGCAGAAGTATTTAGGAGGGCGGAGCCAGAATACCTTACATTCACCTTAAATAACAATTTCACAATTGCCATTTGGCTTAAAAACATATTTTAAGTCAAAATTCAAATGCACTTGTGAGCAAAGTTGTTTAGTTTCTACTTTTTTGGACTGTGTCTTAGTGTAGGTTGAGCAAGCAAATGAATAAATCTGAGGTTCTTTGGGAGGCAAGTGAGTACAAGGAGGAGAGAGTGTGTTTCAGGTAACTTCATGTTCTACATCTTTCAAACATGAGGTGCAGGGAGATGTGTTTTTGTAATTCTGTGCTTTATCTGTAGTGAATATTAGTTCATTTGTAATTAAAATGTAATTAAAACCTGATTACGGAAAGTTAGTCTGGGTGATACACAGATGAACAAATGCATCAAAAGAGTGTGTCCACATTTCTGAAATTGGTACTGTTGCCCAGTTGAGGGAAGGAAGAAAAGTAAGCAAATAGATAAAAAGATATTTAATGGTAGTTCATACCCTCCCTCTAGTGGACACACAGAGAAGAAAGAAAAGGGAAATGATAAAGCAACAGGGAATCCGGAGAAAAATAGGGGAAGCCAAAAAAGAGTGTGTTGAGAGTGCAAGAGACAAAGACAATCACAATATCAACTCTGTGCTTTTTCTATTTCTTTGCCCCATTGGCTGCCCTCCTACAGTCATCCTATCAGTGTGTCTCCCATTCCCTCACCTCCTCTTCCCTCCCCACTGAATTCTTGCTCTGCCTGCTCTCCTTCTTTCACATTTTTGTTTTCTTTTTCACCCCAACCCCTTTCAGTCTCTCTCCTCATTCCTTGCCATAGTCGACTGGAGCTATTTCCCTCTCACACCTCCAATATTTCCTATACGTCATTGGAGACATCTTTACATTGGAATGTTGGTCCTAAACTGGTCAAAGAGAAGAGTTACTATATCCTGTTCTAAGTCATTTGTTTGCTGTTCTATAGATTTTCATTCAAAGGAAGTTTTCTGAGAAATTATGAATTAATAATAAGCACTATTTAGAAATGCACACTAGTAGGCTACACACGAGTCAGATCCAAACTCTCAAGGGGCATTCCTGTGATGCTTTTACCCAGACTACAGTTTACCCCAGAGTCAGCAGGTACAAAACTACCGGTTGTCCTTAGGGAACAGTAGTATGCGTTTAGCATTATAAGCAGGGCCAGTAAAACAATGTATTACCAATTAGTCAGTCAGTCAGAGGTACATTTTCTGTTAGTAACTTTTTCGAGTTACAAATCCAAGGCTGGTCTCAATGTGTTTTACTGCATATTCCTGAAGTTCCTTTTTATTTCCTGCCTTAAATTTCAACCATGAAGTCGGGTTTCTGCAACACAATACAGCTGCCTGTTGCTGTGTTTGGATTAGGAGCATGTGCGTGTATGCATACAAGGTGTTTAAATATCTGTGAGTGTGTGAAAGTATCTATGTACAGGTGTGTGTGAGTTTTGTGTTCTCCAATGTTATTTATGTGCTGTGATTTCAGTGTCTTGCTAAAACAGCTTCTAGCCATTTGTAATAGTCTTTATCCACAGAGGAACATTTGGCTCTGTCGCAAAATCTGATATTACCAGCCGTCTATCTTTGCAACCCACACACAGAAACACCCAACAGCTGAGCTCTCTCTCACACACACACACACACACACACACACACACACACACACACACACACACACACACACACACACACACACACACAAAGAACAGATGCGTTGCAATATGGGGAGACATGTTGAATATTAACTGGGTGTTGTTATTTTCACATATTCCCCCTCAAGATGTGTGCAACAGCATCCAATGATAAAGAGACATTTATAAACAATAACTGACAAAGACAAACAACAATCAACATAAACAAACTATGACAGAGTAACTATGTATACGGTTTATTGAGGCGTTGTTTTAAAGCTCTATGAACTAATTAAAAAAACAAGAATGACTCTTATCACGCAATGACTTGTGTGAGCAGCTTGTGACACAGGGAAGGAGAATGAGACAACAGCAACAGGGTGAGATTTGCATATATAGGACTTGCTTGTTGTACTAAAAGGCAGCATTTGCTACACTAGAAAAAATGTTGCTCCTGAACGTAATCCAAACTTTTTTTTTGTAGTAGCACTGATGCTGACACTGTACACTGATTTCTAGGAGACGTGGTTAGCATGTCCATGGTACAGGTTCATAGTGGAAAAGCCATCATTATATGAATTACTGTAATGTTGGAAGTCTGAGGTTTGCCCAAATTGTAAAACGCTTCTGCAACTCTTCATCTTGCCAGTTCAACAAAGTGGGGTTTCATTTTTTTTTAACAAACAAAAACTGAACTGTGTAATATAGCTCCTTTGTAGCATCATATTTTAATCCGGTTCCTAAAAGTTACTTGTTCATTATCATAAGATATAATTTGGTTTGCGATGAGCTCTATCTTTGTGCTTTGTCTAAGATACAATCTGTTTAGTCCTTGCAATGATTTAAACAGAACCCCTTGCAAAAAATTCCTGAAAGTCATTATCATTAAAGAAAATATCTCAAATCTGCAGGCTATGCAGATATTACAATGTCAAGCATTTCTAACCTCAGTTGAATTAGATTATCTTGTACCCCAATTATGTACGTCACAGGAAATATGAGTATCAAGTTAGAATGCTCAGTAGAAACTGTCTACCATTAGGATAAGAAATTTGATCAGCACATCACCAAAGGCCACATTGTTATCTGTCTCCCTAAAACTTAGGATACGTTTTTCCCAATGTTGACAACTAGGAAAAGGTACAACTTTAATTTGAAGAAAATGTCCATCTAACAAATACACAAAAACACACACACGCAGACGTTATGGATTGTTCCCATAACCAAGCTTGCTTGTTACTCGACTTGCCTTCCCTCTCTCTATTTGTTCTCAATGATTTCCCTGTGTGTCTAATCAATAAAAAACAGAACAGAGCAGGGCAAGGCTGATTGTCCTTGTTGTACCAAGGAAAGGGAGGTGTTAGATGAATCCGAAAATACAATCGCAGGACAGCAAATTGTAGGAAAGGTAATGTGGTTTTTGAAGGAGCTCAAATGCGGTTTTTGGTTTCCCTGATTGGTGACAACTCCAAGGTTTGAAAGAAAATGAAATACATTGAATAGATAGTGAATTTAGCTATTGTGTAATGATTTTGATCTACAATCATGAAAAAAAGCACAGCTTGTGGTTATCACTATTAAAAGCATGAAAGGAATAAAGAGAAGGATGAAGATAAAAACAAAGTGCATAGCTTTTTCCCTTCAAAACTTGCAATCAATCCGTGAATCAAGATGACGCTAAGCATAAAAAAACAGGCATTGTTCAAAAAACATCATGCAAGTGAACTGTTATTCGTTAATGGGAACTTTAGTGTGAAGAGAAGCATTTCCCAAAGGCACAGTTCAAAGAAAATGTGGCTCTTTCTAAATTTTAATGATTTCCAATTACTTTGACACAGACACCAACTTTTTAATCAAAAAACAGCTAGGGGCGCGCGTTCTCTGAGTTTTTGCGGAGCTAATTAGGTGGTGTACTTTGCCATCCCACACCATGCCCCATCTATCTAGCTGATTCACAGGAAAACCTGGTTAAATCAACTCTACTCTGAGACTCCTTCACAATTTGAGTAGGAAGTGGTCCTTAATTCAGATGACATTGTTGTTTCTACCAGGCATTGGAGGATTGTAACCTCAATTAAAACGCAAATGTGAAGTATACTTCTTTAATGTGAAGATTCACGGCACTGTGGGTTAATTGTTAAACCTCTGACTTTGGGACATTTAAATATTCAAGGTAATGAGTGTGCCATGTACTTAGAATCACATCTTGGTTTATTCCTCTTGTCTATATTCCCTGGTTTTTGATCTATTTAAGCATAAATGTGAGTAGAGTATTTTAGATAAAAACAAGAAAATAAAGTGATTGAACATATTTTCTGACCTCAACATCAGCTTTAGCTCTGGAAACTTATTCAGAGTTGAGTGAACTGTTGAATGAGTGGGTGAGAGAGGAGAGGAAAACGACGCCCACAGGGTGAATCATTTCTCCAATCCCTTCTTCAAGGACTCATAACATTTTACAGTCTGTAATTGGGTTAAATTGGAAGAAGCCCTAGGACCCAGGGCCACTAAATCACATTAGCCGTTGTGTCATTTAGGGACCTACTACAGAGGAACATGTAGAACAACTTTAGGTCCCAACTAAGAATCAGAAAACTACAGCTGTGCACTAAAGGACAATGAAGAGTAACATGGAAAAGGGTATGAAACAAAGGTAGAAAAGATCTGTCTAATTGCTTTAATCTACACATAGAGGCCAGTCTTATACTGACTGGGATAAAGAGATTAATGGCAGAAACGAGGGCAGAGCCGGACTTGATTTTGTTGCTTGCTCTCATTCTTGCTATTCAATCAGGTGCTGGTTTACACCTGGCACACCGGGTAAATGCAATTAACAGCAATTACCTGCCCACTAAGACAGACCAGCAGCACTCCTGAGGACCAGTATTAAAAGACATGGATTAGACAATGAGAGGGACAGAACAACGGTTGACCTCAACACGGCATCTGGCTTGAATCGGACAGAAACATATTGTAGAGTGATGACAAGGACAGAAATCAAGAACAAATTCACCTTTTCACTCTGTGATCTCCCTGCGCAAAGATGGTAAGAAAAAAAGCTATGAGAAAGCGTATAGCATAAAAAACTAATTCTTATTAGGAGTAACATCCTTAGGGGGTAGTTGCCGAGGGTGTTGGGGATTTCCCACTAGGGAAATGATGGATGGATTAAGCAGTTCTCCCCAGCCTGTTATGGGGGTTGATCTAGTGGTGGTCAAACTGGGATTTAGGGATCCTCAGTGCTTCTGTGGAAGATCCCTAAACCCCAATTCATTAAGAAACTTCTACATTCACTAGTATTTTAAACTAAAATAGGTTAGTCATTTTTATGACTTTACTTGTAGAAATCCATGAAACATTTGAGAATTTTGGGGATGCATAACACTTTGAGTATACTCAATATTAAAAATGGGTGTGTAGTTTCCAATACAAGTCAAACATTCCAATCCAATTTAACCTTGCCTTGACGTGTATACAAAACAACAATTCTCTCCTTGAGCAGAAATCGGACCAAAACTTGCTTGGGGAAATTGACTTGAGTGGTGTGGTCCAAAAGCAGGAGTGGACAGGAGCAATTCACAAAGTTGTAAATTTTACAGCATTGTATCAAATCAATAATAACGAATAATCAACTTGTCGTTAACCTCTGTCCCTGTCCTTACACGTAATGCTGCCAAATCGCATTACCTCTTATCTGATTTTTCAGCGCAGGTATGAAACAAGCATATAAACAATCAATATCCTGCAGGAAAGGTCAATCCCATCCCCTCTCTCAAACTGACTGGACATTGGGGAGCGTCACCATTCTGTGTGTCTGACTGTATTCAATCAGATTGAACTCTTGAGCAAAGCAAAGGAGGTGGGTCAATTTGGGGAGCAAATTTGTCTCGCCCTGTTCCACAAAGAAATAAATGGGAAGCAAATTTGTATTTGGTAACAACCTCTAACATAGTCACCATAAGAACAGCCACTCCGACGTGTCACAACAATAAAGTATTTCTTTTATCAAACTCTATTCAGACAAATTTTTAAACTAAAGTTAAAGAAAAATATTGATGCTCAAATAAAATATCAAGTAAATTGAGATTTTCCATTTTCCACATTTCTAATACTAATCTGTAGCGTAAATCATGTAGAGATACGTACACTGCAATTTGTTTTAAATAATTACCTTTTTTGTGGAAAATGGTGTGTTATTGTTTAAAAACTATTATAAATTATATCTAAAAAACTACTATATCTGGCTCTGTATCTAAGGAACTTACATTCCTGAGCTCCCTTTTTAAACCATTACCCTACAATATCCCTACACTTTCTAAATAAAATCATTTCCCATGCCCCTGAGTCGTAAAGGGCTCTGAGTTTCTCTGCAGTCCTCTTTAACTTTGTCAGATGGAAGTACTGTATAGATAGATACATGGAAATAGAACGAGGGATAGGGGAAAGGGGCACAGAGCACAAATCCTTTTCCAATGCCCTTGCCTGTGTTAGGGATAACTCTCCCCAGGGAGCCTTCTCATGACCCCAGGACTTACAGGAAAAGAAGGCACCAAGGGAGGGATAAGAAGATGAAAGAGTGGAAAGAAACAGGGAGCTATTGACTGTGCAGCAGCTTGTTTCTCTCTGCTGTGGAGCCAAGCATCAGATCAAGTTGGAGACATGAGGTAACCAAATGTCCGCTAGAGTCAGCCTAGTGAGACCCCTCAAACTTTTTTGGCATGATCATTGGTTGATTTTGGTGTCTCTGTCAAAGTAGTGCTCTTCCTTGCAGTTGTGTTTTGCAGTGGTGCTGCCCTTATGACGCAGGCGTAGACTAAAGTCGTTCAATGAGGTTATGCTTTGTGTGTCTTTGTCAAGGAAATTGCTGCACTGTAAACTCAAATACTAATAAGCATGCTCTTTAGTCAGCAGCTTGATATGCCACGCCTGGCAGGTGGCTGGATTATATTGGCAAAGGTGGAGTGCTCACTAAGATAAGATATAAGATAATTTGTTTATTAGTCCCCAATGGGGAAATTACTGTACTAACACAGATATAAACAATTTAGGAACACAATTGAAGAGAAATAAGCTTGTGTGCACATGAAAGTCTTAGAACTTTTATTTCAACTCTTAAAAAATGGTAGCAAAACCCAATTGTTGCTTTAATATTTTTATTTAGTGTAAATTTGCCCCGGAAGACAACATTTTCTGCTGTGGTCTTCCCAGCACATCTCCAAAACCTAAAACTTTGTCAGCAGAAAATCTAAAGAGAATGATGTCATACTGGACAAGTGATCACTGGGAAATACAGTGCCAAAACACCAGAGATAGGCACAAAAAACAGAAACTTGAAAATTAAGACCTAGATAGATCTAAAATAGGATTTAAATATAAAAGTATGCAGATTACAACTCCATCAACCATCTGCCTGACTGTGACTCAAGCTTTCCAGCCACTGATCTGTCTGTTTTGCTGTTTTTAATATTTTATAGGCAGACTGAAGTTCTTCCCTATTTATACATCTGTCTACACCTTTGCCAGCTAGCTGTCAGTGTTTATTGAGTGATTTTGTTACTCATGCCACTCATTTTACCCAAAAACTGTTTTTGTTTTTTTAAAACACTAACACATGCTCCTTTTCTTACCACATTTCGAGAGCATTTCAGTGTGACACTCTTCTCCCTTCTCTACACTTTCTCTCTGGTCTCAAAATATGAGGACAAAGATTGTCACATACCAACAATGACAAGAATATCAACAAATAATGTTTGACGTTGTCATCTCCATAAAGCTAGTCATCATCATCATCATCATCATCATCATCATCATCACTTTATTTATAAAGCGCTTTCACATCAGCAGTAGCTGAACAAAGTGCTGTACATGAAGGCAGCAAACACAGATAAAAATAACAATCACAATATCATAAAAATAATAAACTGGGGGTGAAGATCTACCCAATAACACTATATAAAAACAGATAAGATCAAGTCTCAGTTTGGGTTGAAAGCCAAAGTGTAGAAATGAGTTTTAAGAAGAGTTTTAAAAATCGGTATTGAGGAAGCCTGACGAATGGTCAAAGGTAAGGCATTCCATAACTTAGGAGCACAAACAGTCACATCCAAGTCAAATTTGCTGGACAAAGCATGTGATATGAATGAAAAACAAGTGGTGGAAAGAAGATGTGAAACAACAGACATGTGTTTCATCAAATAAATTGTGTTGAATTGTTTAAACGTTTTTTTTGTCTGTTGATATTGTTAGTCGGTCGATGTCATGACTGAGTTGCATCAGAAGGACACTTTTTAGGTGTCTAAAAAGCAAAGGTGTTTGGAGAGGGAGAAGAGAAGAAAAAAAAACAAGTGTAAGGAAACACAAAAAAACAACATGAATCAATGTTTATTATCTGAGTTAAGACTATAAAGTTTGAAGAAAGTTTGAAGTCTGAGCCCTAAATCACAGTTGACACACACATACACACACACACACAAACACATACACTCACACACAATCATGGAAACACTCAACAAGCAAAGGTTATGCTGCCACAAAGATAACAGGTAACATGACTGAATGTCTGTTCATGGCTTGATTTGTATTTGATTTGGTCAAAATGCACCAGGTGTACAAAAAATTGTTTTGGTCTTGATTGGGCTGAACTACGGTTTGATTAAGGCCATGTTTAGAAAAGCCATAGCAGTGCATGGCAAAAACACAGACTCCTCATTCATTTCAAACAACACCTTTGTTGCCACAGACGTTTTTCAATCCTGCCTTAAATGAGTAGACACGTGGCTGAGTTAGCACAGTTGGTAGAGCAGGCGCACACGTTTAGAGGTTTACTCCTCGATGCAGCAGCCGCGGTTTTGTCTCTGACCTGCGACCCTTTGCTGCATGTCATTCTCCCTCTCTTTCTCCCCTTTCACGTCTTCATCTGTCCTGTGGTAATAAAGGACTAAAATGCCCCAAAAAAATCCTAAAAAAAAAAAAGGGTTGTCCTTTCAACGGCATCCTAATGCCAGATGCTCTTTGTATTGTTTTACTGATGCAAAGAGCATCTATCCTTATCAAAATGCAATATCATTATCGAAAAAAGTTACAGAAGTCACTGGTGTGTGACATATGAAGATGTATAGTGATTTAAGAAGCACATTTTTGTGCAATTACTTTTCTCATTTATCGGCTATCATTTAATTCTGGTTAACAATGACATATTTTCTTTGTATAGCGTTTAAAAAAGTATAGTAAAAAAAAAAACAGTATAAAACAGATATAACAATGAAAAGCTACATTTTTACAGTGCAAAAAAGGCAAGAATTATCAGGATGTTACCGTCTTGTGACCATCAGATACAACACTGTTTGGAATAAAACATGTACTAAACATCTTGACTCAACGTCAACTTACCAGCTGTTTCTGCAAAGTTCCTGTGTAGGAAACAGATTAAATAGCAATATTGAGAGGCCTGCAGCGTGTCTACTACTTTGAATCCAACTACCATTTATTTTTCTTTGTTGTCAATAAAATACCCAGTCAAAACATACATACTGTCAATATGGTGATGTTTTTTATGAAGCCAAAAGGGTTGGGGATATTATGGAAAAAAATTCTGTGTCACAGTATATGCAATTTTTTATCACAATACTGCTCACATTCTGGTAAATCTTCTGGAAATGTAATTATTGATTGATTAATGTATAGATAAAATAACCAACTTGTGTCTGTTGTTTGCAAATTCCTAGTTATATCACAACAACCTAACAGACTGAAAATGAGTTATCTTCTGATACAACCTTTCTCCAATTTAGCTTTGTATGTGGCCAGTAAATAAACTTTTTCACATGGAAACTTTTCTTGTCTACCTAAGGCTGCATTTACACTGTTGTGGTTTTTGTAGTTAGTGCTGCCTCAGCCACACGTTGTACTGATAACGAAAAGCAGTTTTGTTATCACAGTGACTCGCTGGAGTTGCTGCTTCTATCAGTAAACTGTACCCTCCATTTTTAGTCTTTGTTGTTGTTGGCTGCCTACATTTTGTCAATCCCCGCTTCTTTTTTTCATGTTATTTAGTCAGTCACTGTCACGATTGCTTCTCTAAGATGAATGTTGAACTGTGCTGCTTAAAAAAAGATGCCAGGCACAGGACTTTTTCCAAAGCGACTGCTTTCTGTCTACCTCCCAGCCGCTCCACGTACGTATACTTTAAAGTGGAAAATCAGTTTGAAAAAAAAGCAGAATACTGCAAACACAGCTTACAATAGTGTTCCTGGAGTGTTCTCTGGAAAGCAGGCTGTGGAGCATTCCATCTCTGTGCTAATAGCACAACCCAGTTCTAGCACTGTTTGTGCATTCACGTCTCTTTAGCTTTAGTCACATTGGCATCACTCCTGAAGTCTTTGAAACCACACCGATAGAAATCTTTTCTGCATCCCTCTTTGGTCACTGTGATCGGCACATCACACAACTTCAATTCTGCCTACTCTATATTTACTTTTACCTTGGCTCAGTCACACAGAGGGAGTGAAAATACAAATGCTTCAATGTTTGTTTTTTGCTGCAGTTTGGGTTAGTTCAACCCAACCACATATTTATATAATTGTGACATTGAACTACATAGAACTGGAGTAGTGTTTGAGTCGTCAAGTTGTCAAGTACTTCCCCACATTCAGAAACCCTCAGGTTTGTGTTTGCCCAAATCTAACTGAATGTAAAGGGTTCTCATCTTTTCTTGGGCCAGTGCCCCCATATCCATTATCCAGGTCCCTTACCACCCCCTATCAATTAAAATGTAGTCAAACAATAAAAAGCTGGGCGCAAGCAATTCAGAAACAAATCCTTGTCTTTAGCAAGGAGAGCCTCGTCAAAAAAATACATTACAGATAATGGTGGTAAAAGTCTAATGATAGAATTTTCGACATGTGCATTTGAATGTGAGACTAAAATGATTACAAAATGAAATCAAACACCCTCCAAAAACACCTCAACGCGCCCTCTCTGAATAGCCCCTGGGTTGGGCCATTAAGAAGCACTAGTCTACTCTCTTCAAGCTGTATATTGTTCATTCTGTCCCCAGCATACAATACAATACAAGCCAAATTACTAACAAATGACTGAACAACGTCCATCCATCCATCCATCTTCATCCGCTTATCCGGTATCGGGTCGCGGGGGCAGCAGCTCCAGTAGGGGACCCCAAATTTCCCTTTCCCGAGCACATCAACCAGCTCCGAGGGGGAACCCGAGGCGTTCCAGGCCAGGTTGGAGATATAATCTCTCCACCTAGTCCGGGTCTTCCCCGAGGCCTCCTCCCAGTGGACGTGCCTGGAACACCTCCCTAGGGAGGCGCCCAGGAGGCATCCTTACCAGATGCCGAACCACCTCAACTGGCTCCTTTCGCGCGAAGGAGCAGCGGCTCTACTCCGAGCCTCTCGGATGACTGAGCTTCTCACCCTATCTCTAGGGAGACGCCAGCCACCCTCTGAGGAAACCCATGAGCCGCTTGTACCCTGATCTCGTTCTTTCGGTCATGACCCAGCCTTCATGACATAGGTGGGGTAGGAACGAAAATTGCCGGGAGATCGAGAGCTTTGCCTTCTGGCTCAGCTCTCTTTGTCACAACGGTGCGATAAACGGAATGTAATACCGCACGGCTGTGATTCTGACCAATCTCACGTCCGTGGTCCCTCACTGCGAACCAGACCCCAAGGTACTTAAACTCTTCACTTGGGGTGAAGGACTCACTCCCCACCCGAAGAAAGCACTCCATCGGTTCCTGCTGAGAACCATGCCTCAGATTTAGAGGTGCTGATCTCATCCAGCCGCTTCACACTCGGCTGCGAACCGATCCAGTGGTGTGAAGGTCATAGACCGATGATGCATCAGGACCACATCATCCGCAAAAAGCAGCGATGAGATCCCGAGCCCACCGAACTGCAACCCCTCCCCGCCCGACTACGCTCGATATCCTGTCCATAAATATTACAAACAGGATTGTGACAAAGCGCAGCCCGGCGGAGGCCAACCCCACCTTGAACGAGTCGACTACTGCCGAGAACCCGGACACAGCTCTCGCGTGTCATACAGAGATTGGATGGCCCAAAGAAGGAACCCCCTCACCCCATATTCCCGCAGCACCTCAACACTTTCCCGGGGGACGGTCATACGCCTTCTCCAGATCACAAAAAACATGTAGAATGGTGGGCATACTCCCAGGCCCCCTCCAAGATCCTTGCGGAGTAAAGATCTGATCCGTTGTTCCACGACAGGACGGAATCGCATTGTTCCTTTCAATCCGAGGTTCGACTATCGCGCGAACCCTCCTTTCCAGCACCTTGGAGTGACATTTACCAGGAGGCTGAGAAGTGTGATACCTGTAATTGGCACAACCCTCGGTCCCCTTTTGAAGAGGGGAACCACCACCACCCCGGTCTGCCACTCCTTAGGCACCGTCCCAGACTTCCACGCAATGTTGAAGAGGCGTGTCAACCAAGACAGCCCCTCACACCCAGAGCCTTCGCACATTCTGGACGGATCTCATCAATCCCTGGGGCTTTGCCGCTGTGGAGTTGTTTGACTACCTCAGCGGACTTCCACCAGGGAAATTGACGACAATCCCCCCATCACTCCGCTCTGCCTCCACCAAAGAGGGTGTGTCAGCTGGATTTAGGAGTTCTCAAAGTGCTCCTTCCACCGCCCTATTACTCCTCAGTTGAGGTCAACAAGGTCCCCCCCTTACTGTATACAGCTTGGATGATTCCGCTTCCCCTCCTGAGGTGGCGAACGGTTTTCCAGAAGCACCTTGGTGCCGACCGAAAGTCCTTCTCCATATCTTCTCCGAACTTCCCCACACCCGCAGCAGAGGCTGCAGCCCTCGGGCCGCGGTAACCTGCAACTGCCTCCGGAGTCCTCCGAGACAACATATCCGGAAAGACTCTTCTTCAGTCGGACGGTTCCCTGACACGGTGTCACCAGGGTGTTCGTGGTTACCGGCCCTTGAGGCACCTAAAACCTAAGGACCACAGCTCACCGCCGCAGCTTTAGCAATGGAAGCTTTGAACATTGTCCACTCAGGTTCAATGAACTACTATGACTGAACAACGTCATATGTATATTTACAAAAGTGCAGTATTAAAGATGCAGATTGACCTATACTTTATCTTTCCTGACCTGTACTTTATCATGAAAAGTGTGTACCATCTATCTTTCTCTTTCCCTCTTTTTCTCTCTCCCTTGCTCACTGTTAAACTCTAAGATAGATCATTAGCTTTGAATGGACTTCAATCCGCTCATTACATGTCCCATTTACCTTCACTGTATAACACTCTACTTTTCATAACCAGACAGAAATAGAGGGGGAGTTCGCAGCAGAAAGAAGGAATGCACATGTGGGAAGACCTAGACAGAATGAGAACGACAAAGACAAAAGTGTGTGTGTGACTAAGAGAGTTAGTCAACAACAGAGAATAAGAAAGCGGAGAGATGAGGACAAAGATACCACGAGAAAACGAAGAAAGATAGAAAGATAGCGCGTTCCAACCAGAAAGGGATTAAAATCTTTGGTGAAAAAAAGTGCCTGTGAACTAGGAAAAGAGAACAGAACCTGTGCTTTCTTTTAATCGTGTTGATATAATCACTACTTGTAGTGTGAAATGAGTGTGGAGTATCTGTTCACATTGAATACACCTCAGTTAGAAAAAGGAGAGAAATTGTCATGATAATGACCACGCTTCAGTCTGTTGTTTCTTTCCCAACCATGTAACGGCAGAGAGGGGAAGTATTCAAAGCATGTAATCACCTTTTTACAAGTGTTTTTTTACCTATTTTATTAACCCTCCTGTAGGTGAAGCAGTGGAGAGGTCAGTGCCATGTGTCAATGTGTGTGTGTGTGTGTGTGTGTGTGTGTGTGTGTGTGTGTGTGTGTGTGTGTGTGTGTGTGTGTGTGTGTGTGTGTGTGTGTGTGTGAAGGTTTCACTTTATGCATGCCACTTGCTATTCTTTATGTATTCATAAGGTTGCACTGACAAAGCTGTGTGGGGTTATAAGGGGTTTCACTTCATGCATGCCATAAATTTGTTTTAATGTGGGTTTTAATCCATAAATGCTGTGTGTGAGTGTGTGTGTGTGTATGTTTATGTATTTGTGGGTTGTACTTTATGTTTGCTAGGTGTATCAGTACTTTTATGTTGTTTTATGTTGTGGTTTGTATTTGTTTCATTATATGCGTACTAATTTGTGTGTTAATATATGTTTGCATGTTTATGTGGATTTATTTTGTGTGCATGCATGGTTAAATGTGAGTAATGTTTGTTTTCTATGGCCATATATGTGTGCTGCTAAGTGGTGATAGTCTTGTTTGTGATGACGCTGATAATGACAAGGGCAATTCAGGCAAAACTGTTTCATTGAGTGCTTTTTACTATATGTTTTATGTAACTCCACAGGTATGACATAGAACTGTGTTGAACATGATGAAAAATAAAACACTTCATGTGTTTGAAACAACAGTCAATAGAGTGCTTCGTCTTTTCTTTCCTCACCTTCACTGCAGGTTTCATCACCTTGCTTATCTGCACTGACCCGTCTATTGACCCAATGTTCTTTCTCCTCCTTCTCCCTGTAACTTTCCATCCCTGCCTAACTCCACACCTCCCTTTATCACTTCTCGGTTTCCTTCAGCTAATCCAACTCCTAGTTCACCCACTGCTCAAAATGCCTCCTCCCTCTCCTCTCCTTTGACCCCTCAGCATGTAAGACGAATTTCCTCTACTACCCATTTTGCTTTGCTTTCAACCATTCTTTTGTCTCTCACTTTACATCTATCTCATACCTCTGGGTCAAATACGTTTGATTCTCTATGTTTCTGATTCTATTTTATGTCACATTTTTCTTCTTTTCTTTTTTTTTTGAATTTTACAGTGAGTGGAGAAACAGGAATACTTAGGAAAGAGAGAGAATTAAGACTTTTTCACAAATTTCCCATGCTGGATTCAAGTCCAAGAATTGACTCTATATCACATGTCTAGGATCACTTAGCAACCAAAGCCCCCCTTAGTCTTACCTTCCATACACTAGTTGGACTCTTTATTGAGCCAGCTATATGCAAAACATGTGGAAAAACACTTAAGATAGTGTGAATACATGGAAACTAAAAGAGTGGCACATATGGAAGGAGGTACCCTTGGTTTGGGGAAATGCCGACTAAGTCAAAAAACCACTTCAATGAGCTCAAATTCAACATCATGTTGAGCAGACAGTTTACTCAGTGGAATACAGTAAAAAAGAATATTAGCCTCAACAGGGACTCTATTAAGGTCCCTGTAAATGTTTTAGAGAGGGATAAGCCATTGATGGAGCAGCTGCCAAGCTTGATGCAAGCTGATTAAATGCATGATTGAAAAGAAAGTAAATGCTTAAGATGAGTAATAAGCAACCAGCATGGTCTTACAATTCTTCGCATTTAAAAATTCATAATGGCTTGCATGTCATGTGGTGTCATCAGCCTACCCAAACATTGTCTCAGCAAATCTTCTGCTTCTTTTTAAAGCCAGTCAATAAAAACACACAAACCATGCAACTTTTTTTAGTTGTCCTGTACCTTCGTTTAATATCTTAAACTTCTCAATTTCTTCCATAAAATAAAGAAACTGTGGCTATTTAGCATACCCTGAAAGGCTTCATATTTTTTGCTGTATCCCATTATATGCTACTGCTATGGTGGTTTGATTTAATCTATTATTCTATACACTAACTCCCATCCCCTTCTCCTGAACTCTTTCCCTCTGTCACCCTCCATCTGCCCTCTGTCTTCTTTTGGTTGTCCTCTTCATCACCCCTAACCCAGCCCAGCTTTCACCTCCCTCTATCCAGTCAATTATCTCTTCCTTTCCTTCTCCACTTTTTCACTTGTACAGAGCATTTAATGCACGTTGGTTTCCCACCAATCACTTTTTTAACTTCCCTTCTCCGTCTTCCTCTCTTTCCCTTCCTCCCTCTCTGTTTGTGTTTTCCTCCCTGGCCAAAAGCCACTTCAGCTAAATTCTGTCTGACAATGCCCAAAAGAAGCTGAGACATTAGTAATGAAGTAACCTCAATACAATTAAACACGCTTCAGGAGAGGGTACATGGAGAAGATACATAGCCTACATTTAGGTGATGTGGTCTTTCCTGATGCAGTTACAGGAATCAGCCGTCTGAGCTGATTCTGTTGTAAGCAACTTTAGATCAGACCGAGATGAGCCAGCTAAAAAGGTAATGAACTCTACTAGTAAAAAGGAGAAACTGAGCAAACACCATGTACTACATGGGTTCAAGTGCATGTATCAGCGGGAGGCTCCACTTGGTAACAGCCAGACCCTAGTACACTGTAGCGCAGAGGACTTTTGCTCCCTCTGTCAGGCCTCTCAGACTGCAATCACCAGCACACCTCTTTCTGCACTAAGAGGATTTAAGTCAAGAGCACACTGTACCACAGGACTGCACAGGACCACTAAGTCAGCCGCTTAAATTTTAACATTACATATTTTTCCCAAATGTTTTATTTGTGGTGTGGTCTCAGTAATTATTCACAAGAACACACACTCCATAAATATTCTAACACAACTCAAATATTAACAAGGGCGACTTGTAAATTGAATCAATGTGCCAGGCACACACACACACACACACACACACACACACACACACATACACACACACACACACACACACACACACACTAATTTAGAGTACTTACTTTAGGTCCTGGAAGGGTTCTGCCCTTACATGCGATGTCTCTACAGAATGGCTGAACACCACACCTTCGTTCCCTGTAGAGAGGGTAAGAGTGGATGAAAGGAAGGAAAAGAAATCTCACCCATCTTCTGTTTGAAAGCCTAAACACTGTTGCATCATATCACTTTTCGTGGAGCTGAGACAGACACTTTTTTTGTGTGTCATACAAATTATGTTGAAATATGATAGCATTTCCAGTAGCAATCTATACATTTAATGATAACATGTAGTACCAATGTTGTATCTAGTATGACGATTGGGATGATAAGGAGCTGGATGGTGTTAGACTTCAACATTGGAGAGGGGGCTTTATGTCCTGTATCTAACTGGAAGTCAGTGTTGACTTAGAATTAAACAAAGGCATACTATTTCCCTGACCTAGGTGGTATTGCATTCCCCCCAAAACACAGTGTACTAATGCAAAAACAGTTACATGCAGTATGCACATAATTGTTTGTAGACAGGTTGGCTCTGATATAATGCAGTGTTTAACACCCTGTGTGCAGCAAGGACCTCTGCTTTAGCCTGAAGCCCTGAACAGATGCTTGGGGGGAAGTACTGGACAATGGCTCCTGCTGAGACCGTAAAAAGTATGTTCAGCACTGCTACAAGTGTAATACTTCCCATTTGTAGGCTTACTGATAACAAAAGGATACTTGGATCACTGTTTCATACTGAAGCAGTACATGCAAAGTTTGATTCAAGCAGATTAAAGGAGGACCTGTGGGGAGGATGAGGACAACATGTCCATAAAGGTGCAGTTGTACCTCAAAAGCTTTTTCAGTTGGAAACATAGTTTTCTAAGGGATAATTCCAAGTCCCACTGAAGAATGCACAAATGTGTATGTCTCTGCAACTGCCAACAGAAGGAAACAAGTAAAGGGAAAATGTTTCCAGTGGTGGACAAAGGTTTGTGTGTTTCTATGTTTGAAGGCTACTCTGTAATACAGAGTCTGTATAATTATGTTTGTCACTTGGTCAACCACAGGTCATGTTTGATCCAGCTTTGATCCATGTGTTACTTTTGGTTTCACTTCATAATTTACAATTGTCTGAGATAATCTCCTGAGCATGCTCCTGTGTACATAACATGTTTATGAGCTTGTCATAACCTTTTGGGTGGCACTGCTCCTGCTACAAAACACCCATGAAGTGTTTCCAAAGCAGAGCCAATACATTGGAACCAACACAATTCACACTGGGTTTATATTTTCATAAACAGAAATTAAGTGTAAGCCCACTAGTATCACACCTCACTAGCTGCCATGGCACTGGCTTACATTGGCTGATTCTCAAGCAGCCTTCCATGCAAGCTTCCATCCACATTAGATATGCAGTCTTTGCTATACACCTTTGCCACTGCAGAGGGCAGCAATGTGTGAAAACATTGTTCATGTTTAAATTGAAAAAGTACCTAATAATAATCTAATCTTAATAATACATATTTTAAATTAACAGGGGCATAGCATGGCTTCACTGGACCTCAGTGCATGAACTAAATGGATCTGTTCATATTTGCATTCTTTTCACTGTTCTTTTTCTTATCTCTGACCTCCATCATTAAGTAAAGGATGGCAACATTCTTTGTGCCTCTAACAGACATGTATTTTGTATTTCTGTAGTTCACCTTGAAATTTGAATTTGGGGGTTCGTTTAAATGCATGTTTTGTGTGTTATTGGAAAAAATAATAACAGAATTATCGACATATTCTAACATGCAAACAGATAGAGATGTGCGCACACATACACACACTTCCGTTTGATTTTCTCACTCATATTCAATCAGAGAGAATAAGTAAATGATAGAAAAACAGATATTGTTGAGTGCCAAAGGGCAATTATCCTCACTCACTTCTTTGTTTGTTTTTTTCATTTTACTGAAATTGCTTTGTCTTTTTTCCCCTGCAATTATAATCACCTGGCTTTGCTTAGACTACACCATCTGTCTCTTTTTTGCTTCTTTCCTTTCTGTCTCTCTCTTTCTGTTCCTACTGTATCTCTCTTTTGTTCTAACCTTTTTTTTTCGAATCAGCAAAAATGACTCTGCTTGCTGACCCAAGTCTTGTTTGGCTGCACTCATCAAAAGCACTCTGCTTAACAGCTTACAGCGTGCGTATGTCCTGTAAGCTGTGTGCGTCCTCAAGGAAACTTGTTATACAAATTAGCCGAAGTCCGCTGTTGGTCCATCAATGTCTGTACCTATCCCTTCATGAATCATTAAAATAATTCCTTTAGTTCTTCTTGAACACAAAAAAAGAGTGTGGGAGCTTGTCAACATGCTGACCTCTACAATGATCCATACATGTTTGTGGAATCATTTCTACTCACTTATAGCTTTACCATGATGCACTGTGTTACACTGATATGATTGATACTACCATTTATTACAAATCAGATAGCAACAATGATGATGTAGTTACCATGATATTATACAGTTTATTATTATATAATATATATATATATATATATATATATATATATATATATATATATATATATATATATATATGTCAGATATCTATAACTCCTAACCAATTAATCTGTATTGCACAACATTTTGGGAACATGGAAATTCCCTAGATAAAACATACCTAAAATAAAGGTGCCCTGTTTCGTTTAGTAACAAACTATATTATGTTTAGATTCAGTGTTACTCAACCAAATGCATTCCGTGTATCCTTGAGCTTTAACAATTATGTTAAATTAATTTTCTTCCTCATAAAACATTCATTTTTTTGTCATGGGGGTGGCAAAAACTGCACACTATGGCTTTAAGTATGTTAAATCCAGAATTGTTTAACTCCATGTTTAATGTCACCTTCTTCATCCCTGCCTGTGCTGGCACAATGCTGCACAATGATCCACCTGTGGATCAGTGGAATAGTGTGAAACCACTTGCATGACTGTGTATTGCGTCGCCGACGTGCACACACGCGCGGGCATGTGCGTCCTTGTACATGTGCTTGTGATTAACAAAATGGGGCCACATAAAAACACCTTACAGTGTTACTGGTGGTCACCTTTTAAGACTAATAAACTATCCTTAAGACTTAATGTTGGTCATTTTGTGTGTGTGTATAGTATTGTATCTGTTGTCTATTTTTGTGTGTACCACCTACCTGTGACTCTAAGTTTCTCGGTGCCGATGCTGATCTCCTCTTCATCTGCGGAAAACAGAACTCTCTCTCCATCTGCACTCCTCACCTCAAACCTCTGACACTGAGCTTCTACCATTTCTGAACCTGAGAAAATGAGATAAAGAGAGAGGAGCACAGGGTCAAGATTTATAGCAAAGAAACATTCAAGGCACATCTGGTATATGTTTATATCCAAAGCTCCTTAAAGAACCATCAGTGCATTAAAGGGCAATCTTGAACGACCACAGTGGGATTTGAACTCTTAACCTCTGCATTTCTAAGTGTTGGCTTTAGCACACCAGTGCAATATCTGTGGAGATATTGGGACCAATGGGGTGATCCACGCTGTTGGGATATGTTATCAGTAGGGAAATATATTAATATGTATTATAATAATAACAACAACAACAATACTATCCACTTTTGCTGGATAATCCACAGAGCAAGCTGAGTTGGAACTAATTTCTTCTGTATTAAAACTGTTGACGGTGTGCTCAGTTGATTATTTTAAATTATTTAAAGGGGATTTGCTCTTAAGGCATTTTTCATTGCTACTAAGCACC
>NC_045734.1:19960395-19970993 GCF_008692095.1 Etheostoma spectabile | reverse complement strand
TTCTAGTCACAGTAAAGATGAATTGTAAACTGGGACCTCAGAGGTGAAATTTTGTGAACAAAAGTCAGACAGTACTGCCTTAGGTTTGGTGTTTGTAAAAACTTGAGAAATATAACTTTCACCTTCATTTAAATTTCCCTTTATAATTTTGCCTTGAGAACAAACAATATCTTTTAAAGAAAAATGTCAGGTGTGACAAAGAAAATATTTGGTAACACTTTACTTAAAGTTTTCTACATAAGAGTGATATGACACTGTCATGACACAGTCATGACACATGAACCTTAACCATATCTTGTCACGACAAAATCGAATGACACTTACTAAAAGAAGCATTATGTCATACATGTTTATGACTTTTTATAATGTTTTATGACACATTCATGACAGTGGCATATCACCCTTATGTAGATACCTTCAAGTAAAGTGTAACCAAATATTTCAATATGTATCCACATGTATGAAATTACACAGTTTTTACCTCAAGTGGAAGCACATATTCTGAAAGAACATTAAGGAAGTTAAATTGTATTTGCCAAGTTTCTGTAAATAAGAAATTACCTTTCAGAAGATATTAAAACATTTTATTCTATGTACACATGGTGAACAATGTAAAAAGTGCAGAAGAAGTAAGACATTGAACATTAAGTAGACAGATTGAAAAGAAGGAGAGAAAAAGTGAGCTTTCAAACATGTATTTGATTCAGTTGAGTCTATAAAGAAAGGTGGTGCTTTGGTAACCTGCAAGAAACACTAATAGTGCTTAAAATTAAATTTCAAGTTGTCCTCACTGCAGTCAAGGGCCGTACATACCAAGAACGACAACTATAACGTTTTTTTTGGTTCATGTAATGTACCCGAATTCACAAATATGTAAGATATAACTACAGACATTCCTTAAGTTGTACATTGCAACATCTAATGTGAAGTATCAGCTGGAGTGTGCAGTGCACGTTTGACGTTGCTATTTGCAGAACAATATTGCTCGATAACATTATTATAGTTATAGTTATGGTTGTAGTTAAAGTTATCATTCTTTGTGTGGAAAGCCGTAAAGAAACACATGAAGGAATACTTGAATATGGATTTAGGCCACTTTTAGTTCCGCTTTTGTATGGAAAGCAACTATGTATGTCAAAAAGGTTGAATAGCCAGCATTTGCATATAACTGTATTTAATTTAATTTAATTTAATTTACCAACAGTGGTCTCAAAGGCAGTTTTCCTTACGTTAATTTTGTTTATCCACGTTTTCCCTTCATTTGTCATCATGTGATTTGGACTGTGGTGTGCAGCCATGCATACCCTGCTGCGCCTCAAGAAAAGTCTCTCTCTCCCTATCCCCTTTCTTCCTTGTCTGGTCTCCCAGGCTATTACAAGTGTCAATTAGAAACCCAGAGTGCCTTTTCAGTAATAATCAAACTTTATTAACAGCCATCAATCTGTGATTAAGCTCCTTTTCTTACCTCTCTCTCTCTCTCTCTTCTGTCCTTATCCTTTCTATCTCTCCCTCCTTACGCACTGTGTGAAAAAGCATTTGAGATTTGTGATGTGAAAGGCTCACCTTACAGCAAGGTGTGTGTATATGTGTTATAAATGCATGCAAAGATATCAGAGATGGAAGGGGAGGGGGAAGTATGGTGAGAGAGGAATGAAAGAAATAAAAAAGAGGGTTTAAGTGAAGCTGGTTTAAATTGGAGCTGTGCTGTGTTGGTTGCTGTCTCAGACATCCAGCTTGTTGTCTCTGGCTGCATAGTTCAGCACTCATCCTATAATACCGCTCGTAGAACAGATTTCTAACATGGGTGCAGGTCAGCATATTTCCAAAGATTTTAGTATTTGTTTCTTCTCATCTTCTTAGTAGGGGTGTATACACAATTCTGAAACAGCAGGAGATCAGCAGCTTCAATTACAGTGACAACTTCATTCAAGAGAAATTAAGTTTTTGTATATCAGTACACATCTACTGTAGAAGAAGAGTATGAAGCATCAGACAAAGAGGTAATAGAAGACAATATGTGAGTGTCCATAATGTAATTCCTGTTTACAGATAGGAGACAACTGCTGATTAAATGCCTACAGTATTGTGACTAAATTCGCTTTGCACTAAGGCTGTAATGTGTGATCAAATAAGAATTGTTTCTATGGCTTTAACACAAAATTGAAATGAATCTGGTTATAAAAAAATGTTTATGGAATGACCAAAAAGCAATTTGGTGCTCTTTACCGTATGTGTGACAAAGTGGGCTGAAGTTATTTGTTTTTAATTGATCATTTGAAGAAAAGGATTTACAGAGAGTGGAGCAGTGGCCGGGGAAACATCTTTGCTGTGCACTTACTTAATGCAAATGAACAGCAATGTGATGTTGCAATGAAAAACTAAATGGTAGATGTATTCACTGTGAAAAAACTTCTTTGAGTTTAGTTCCAATTGATGTGTCAGTCAGTAATCCTCTAAACTGCGAATTGGAAGAAAGGTTTGTAATAGCTGTAGTCACTTCTGAAATGTGGATTGAAACGGACAACAGTGAAAAGAATAAAGCATAAAAAGCATGGAATATCAATGCTCTCCGCAACACACCAAAGGAAATTTAGACACTTTACAATGATATTACTCTGTTGAGTTAAATTTCTACTGTTGTTGTTCATATTTTATATATTCAGTTGTGAAAAGTTGTTGGTCCAATAATACTATATGCTGTTTTTGGCTTCATCTAATTACCGGTCTGCAGGTAGCTAATTTTAATTCTGTGTAAATTAAGTACTTTTGGTCAATTAATATACTCCTGCAAATGTCTCCACTGATAAAACCAAAGTAATTCTGCTGTCACCAATAACAACAGGACTTCTCGTTAGGCAGACATGTTAATTGATGCACTGATTTAAATAATCACTTCCTGACATGCTCGTCTCTGTTGTCACAAGTGCCTCCCTCAGCAGGATCCTTCAGTAACAATAGAGCTTTATGAATCTCTCACTGATGAAGAGAGGTGCTAGAGAAAATAAAAAAGAAGTATTACAGTACAGATCTGAACTTCTTAACATCTCAAGCATGTGACATGAGCTTCTGTCTGGTGAGCCATATTAATGTTTTAAGCATGGTGAGAGGACCATCTTTGGTTGATTACCACTTTACAACACAGACACTGTATTCCATTTGGGATAATAAATGCTATTTGTACCAGACTGCTGTCAATTTTGGACTGTAATGGTTCACACAAAACTAGAGCTCCATACATATCCCTGCTCAACAATAAAGTTGTACCAGAACGTGTAGAAAATTAACACATTTCTTGAGGTCAATAACAGCGGTATCTGCATTATTTGCATTGATGTAGGGTGGTGTCTTTCATCTTACAAGGAGTTAATGCAAAAACTGATATTCTACAATCTGCTTTGATCTGAAATATGTATAAGAAAAATGAAGCTCAGGTCTTAACACTATCAAACTTTACCACAGTATGAAAATTGCGTTCTTATTTGAGCAGTTTTAAAAGAAAGTGACATATGTATTATGAAAATGAATTTTAATACGATGGTTGTGATCTTTTCAAGGGACAATTTTGAGATTTTCAACCTTATCTCTTATCTGGAAAAAAACTGAATGTCAAAATGACAGATTGTTGGAAAGGAGGAAAGACTGTGACCTGTTTCTGTCTCGTTTGAATAGTGTTCAAAAAGTGTTTTATGATATTGTAACGTTTGGTAATGTTAATAAATTTGTCTTGGTTCATGAAAGAGACAAACTTGAATTTAGAAGGTGTATGGTTGTATTTTTCTGTCTAGGTGTAGGAATATTTCTACAGAGCCCCAGAGGTGACATGGAGGGAAAAAAAAGAAGAAAAAAAACATGTACTTGTGACAAACACTTTTGTATGATCTTGACTTTGTTCTGCAAGATCTCAAGTTTTATTTGCGAGATCTTGACTTTGACATGGAGGGGAAAGGAAAACAAAGAAAAAAAAATCTGTTTATATATTTATATGTTTTCTTTCCTGCATGAAAGTTGAGATCTCGAGTTTGAAAGTCAAGATCTCAATTTGGATGAAGGGGAAAAAACAAAAAATCTTTATTTTCAAACTTGAGATCTTAAGTTTAGTGTTTGTCCCCAGTACGTGTTTTTTTAATTAATTTTTTCTTCGTTTTTTTTCTTCTCCATGTCACTTTTGGGGCTCTGTACATTTCCTTTTTTCTGACATTTTGTCAGTTTATTTTGTTTACTAAAAAGCTAAGAAACCTTAACAAAGTCATCTTGCCATGACTCGAGCGGGATAACTTGTTTTTTTAGTCAATAGCACAGAAGAAGCAACTTGCTGCTTTACCCAGTCATCATTTACTTAGTGAATTAGTTTGATAATAATAGCATGTGATTTTAAGTTTCTGTAGGTGTGAGAGAAGCACCTGACTGTTACCATGGTCTAAACCAGAAACAAACAGGAGCAAAAATGACATTGGTTTAGAATAAAACAATATTTTTAGAATTAACAATAGGTCAGATGGCTGTGCGTAATAGTGATGAACCATCAGAGAATTATGAACTGACCCTGCATTTCCCTTCCCCTTTAAGCATCTTTTCAGCTCATTATTTTGATTTTACGGCCGACAGCTAGTTTTGATTCAGTCTCACTGTTGTCATTATTAGCTTCATTTCCAGAAGAAGGCAGCTGTTTTTAGTGAACAAAGCTCTGATAACCCCACTGTACCCTAACTTCCCAACACCAAATGGCAGGCAGATGAGTGATCAACTAGCTGTTAAACACAATGGATCATTTAGCTGCTAAAAAGCCAGAATGTTTGCGGAAGCCATAACCATGCTTACATGAGAGTGAATATTGGATTTCCTTTCCTCCAGTGTCCAGAAACATGGCTTTAAAGAAATTATAATGTTGTTTTGTGTCTGCTGAATGTCTACACAAACGCACAGGACTTGGCTATTACAGCCTTGTGCTGTTGGGCCGGCAAAAGCTCCACTAAAACAAAAGGTTTCTATTACATGATCAAGGGCACATCAACATCAGTTTGAATGCCTGGAGAAAGTGCTTCTTATTTACATCTCCAACTCAGTGTTATGCACCAGAAGCCATAAACTCCATAAACTAGCCTACCCCTTATGGTCACTTATGCATCATTTATAGGTTTCTTTCATCACCATTTTCAATTTACTCTGCCTCTGTTACATGCATCCTTCTCTTGTTCCTGCAACTCAAGTTCTGAATAAGAAGAGAAATTGTTAAACTTTTCCCATACTTTAATGGGACCCTGAGTTCTCCAATTTGTATTCTGTAATTAATGAAAAGAGCACATTAAAATGGTGCCTGTGTAACTTTTTTACTACTGCACATTAAAGCATTGAGGCCATAATAAAGTTATATGGGTTTGCTATGCTGGGTGTTTAATTCAAGGCTTTAAATTAGGGCTTCTAGCAATAATGGGACATGACACAAGAAGACACTGTGAAAAAAGGTTTGGGGGATATGTAGAAAGAATAGTGTGGCTAAGCCAAGTAAACACTGCATGCATGGTTGATTTTCCTGAACAGGTCAAGAAGAATTTTAACTACCATCAGTTTCAATGCGCTTTGTGATTATGCCTCCCCACCACTCTCACCTTTCTTTCCCTCAGCAGCCTTCTCTCACACCCCTGGAGATGAGAGATCACACGTGTGGGTGGAACAGTTTGTGACATTTGTGTCTACTTTTGTTCTTTAAATATGTGTCTGGGCTCGGATTATTTTTGCGTACATCCCTGGACATGCAAATTTGCATATGTGAATGCTAACATATTCTCCAGCCAAGAAAACCTTCTACAATTAGGCCGTTTTTTTTCTTTGGCTATTTAGAGAAAATTGACAATGTTTTGTCTCATTTAAATCACTCTAGTTTTCCTTAGGTCAAAATGCTGGCAATATGCTAAATTGTAGCATTATGGCTTTTAAGTGAAATATGAGGTTATATAACTCAAACTTTAGTGTCCTTGCACTGCTAGATGTGAATTTTATGACAGTGTTTTAAGATTATTTCTGGCTGCTTTTAATGCTTGGCTGGGTCTGGCCATTGGCTAAATCACTTTCACCTTTTATGAATTGGAGTACAGCCTGGGATCTCCAGGCAGGGCCCATTCAACAGTTACAATACCACAGCTACATAGTCTAGACAAAAAGGTTAGGGGGACTTCAGGCCTTTACAGCAGGAACATCAGCAAAATCGACTTTCTAAAACTATAGCCATAGTAGCTGGCTTGGAAGTATTTGTCCAATAAAAAAGGTGCAATGGCATCTTTATAACTTTACCATTATCTTGTGTGCTTGTGACATACTCTGTCCTTCACTGTATGATTAAAGATATTTTACATTGTAGTGACTAAATTGGTCATTGTTCTACGTTATTCAGAGGCATACCTGTCACATAAGGTTGTTGCACGATAGATGAGTCTATGTTATAATTTATCAGATTAATCCTAGTTAATCAAACAAACAGTCACAGAGCCAGGATAGCTAAATGTTGTGTGTAGCTTCAGGGCCCTAATTTAACGATTTAAGCGCACAGCGTAAAGCATGTTGTTGTGAAATTGTCACATTATTTGATCTATTGATTTGTGTACAGATCAAGTTAATGTTGTTATTTTCGAGTGTTGATTACAAATTTTGTGACTGGTCAAACAACACAGGACTTTCACCCTGGAGACCGGGGATTGCGTCCCACATGTTGCAGTTCCTTTCAGCGTTATTCATAACCACAACCATCCCGCTGTTGTCGGCGTGTCCTGCATTTGACGGTTCTCTTCCCCGTTCTTATTTTCCTAGCCAAAACCGGCGTTTCATTTCCCCGTTGTTGCGTGCCACAGAGACAGTGGCTCATGTCTCTGCACCCAGGGATCGCATCCTGCTTGTGGCGGTCCGTCCGGTTGTTCTTGCTGGCGTGTGGCGTTTTTATTTCCCCCATGTTGCGAACCCCAGAGCAGCCCAGTTACATGAAAGTTCGTGAAATGGTCACGTTCGAAAATCGTTACCTGTACACAAATCAATAAATCCAAATAACGTGACCATTTTACGAACTGGCGTGAGACCGGTTTGCGTAAAGCACATGGCGGAGGTGCCTTTAGGGCGTGTCCAAATCCACTGGATAGGAAATTGCGAATTGCAAACTGTGTCGGTATTAAACTAGCAAAGAAACTTGCTATTTATTTATACATTTATGTACATCCTTAACAGTTAAGGGATGAATTAATCATTGGCCAGTTAAACAGACAGGGTGGTACAAGTGCATGGTGTTTGTGTCCACAAATTCACACACGCAAACATACGCAATTACAGCTAGAGCTATATTAGTTCATATTATATATTAGTCTATTAGGAACTTCTCTCTCTCTCAGGCATGCACACTTTCAAAAACCAAACAGTTTCCTGACACCAAAATCCACCAAATCATACCTTCAAAGACTTCAGGCAGGCACAGATCTATGTGCTTCCTTGAAAAGACGGATTGCTAGCAGAACTTTTGATATTTCTGTCAACTTTACACAAGCAGCAAACTCTCTGTTTTATATTTATATTATATACTCTCCCTAGATTAAACTGGCACAAAGCGTCTCCTTAGCTACGCTCCAATGATCATCAACCTGTGCAAATAAACACACTTTTCAAATTGATTATCCTTAATGATATGACCACAATGATGGGTTCTTTTTCATGTATGCAAACTATCAAATGCTAACGTGCATAACTGCGTATGCGCATATCTATCTATCTACCGGAGCAATCAGAAACACTACTAGCGCTACTGCATACAACATTTCAGGGGTGGAAAGATAACAAGAGATACTGTGTCCTTCTTTATATAGTATATGTAAATATTGAGTACAACAACATGGATAGTTTGAAAAGTGGAGAAAACCCTTCTCTTCTTTTCTCTTACATCTACAGTTTAAACGTAGAAAACCCAGCAAAACAACTTTGTATGTCAGGTGAATCATTTTGGCTTTGACTGGATTTCACTCACCCACTAAACTCTTTGATTAGTTATTCAAACATGACAAGGCTTATCAGTGGATTAAGATGAGCATTCTGTTGAGTGAGTCAAGCAGATATGTCACTTCCCCTCCTGTCTAGAATGTCAAATTTAATAAATATTCAAAAGCCTGGTAGGCTCTTTTGTGTGTTATGCAAGGGAAAGTGTTCCCAATGAGAATTTGTGCAAACCTTATTACGCAATGCATAGCATGTGTACTGTAGCTAAAGATATTTACTTAAATGTTGAGTAAAATGTTTCTCTGTCATCTTTTCAGAAATAATAACGTTTCGTTCAAACTGGGTAAATTATTAGATGCATTTAGTTCCACATTAGCATGTAAGCCCTTGGGGCTCTGAGCAAGGAAACCGGGGATCAACTATAGTTTAAAATGAATAATAATAATATAATAATAAATTGAATTTGTATAGCGCTTTTCCCGAGCTCAAAGTCGCTTAACCGGGTAGAGACAGTTTTGTTTTAAAAAATAAAAAATAAATAAAAAAACTAAGGATAGGCAGAACCGAAAAGATGGGTCTTCAGACAGGACTGAAAAATGTTGAGGGACTCTGAGATCGCGATCTCATGGAGGGAGTTCCACAGCCTTGGAACTGCCCTGGAAAAGGCTCGGTCCCCAAAACTGCGGAGCTTTGACTTGGGGACATAGAGGAGACCGCTGGGTGGATCTGAGGGCCCGTGAAGGTTGGTAGGGGAGCAGGACAGTGAGGTATGACGGGGCAAGGTGGTGGATGGCTTTGTAGGTGGGACCAGGATCTTGTATGTGATCCGGTGAGAGATGGGAGCAGTGAAGCTGTTTTAGGACCGGAGTGAGTGTTGCCAGGATGTGGAGCGGTGATGAGACGTGCAGCTAGTTCGAACCAGTTGGCCTTTTGATGGAGGTTGAGCTGATGCCGAGGATTAGTGAGTTGCAATAGTCGAGTCGTGAGGATGAAGGCATGAATAAGTCTTTCGGCAGCAGAGGGAGTGATGAGGGTCTGATTTTAGCAATATTTCGAAGGTGAAAGAGGAGGTTTTGATGACTTGACGGATGTGAGCGCAGGAGAGGGTTGAATCAAAATCACACCACAGGTTGCGGGCCTGGGGAGAGGGGGACCAATGGTACCGTCAATGATGAGAGTGGGGTGTTGGCTTTGCAGAGAGTGGATTTGGCCGATGAGGAGGAATTCTGTTTTATTGCTGTTTAGTTTGAGAAAGTTGTGGGTGCATCCAGGTTTTTGATTGCTGACAGACAAGATTTTGATGTGGGAGAGGGGGGATTGTGGGGAGTTGTGCTGAGGTAGATCTGGTGTCATCGCATAACAGTGGAATTTTAGTTAATGGCGGAGTATCTGACCAAGAGGGAGGAGGTAGATGATGAAAAAAGGGGGCCGGTACGGAGCCTGGGGAACGCCTTGGTGTGACTGAGGCAGTACAGAGATGTGGTTATGAAGGGAGATGAAATGAGATCTGTCAAAAAGGTAGGAACGGAGCCAGGTGAGTGCAGTACCTTCGATACCAAGGTCTTTGAGTCGGTGAGCAGAATGTTATGGCTCACAGTATCGAAGGCTGCACTCAGGTCAAAGAATAGGATGTGAGGGAACCGTGTCAGCAGAAGTGAGTAGGTCGTTGAAGACTTTGACCAGAGCAGTTTCTGTGCTGTGAGGGGGCGAAAACCAGATTGGAAGGTTTCAAATTGGTTATTGCAAGTATATATTTGTAATTGTGAGGCAACTATACGTTCGAGGGTTTGTCGTGTTGTTGTGATGTCAATCACAACAAAGTGCTGCTTTTAACAAAAATAAAGGACAGAGTCTAGAAACAAACACAAAGTGTATGACTTTGTTTTTTCCTTGACGTTTGTTTTTATTGCATTTTGGATCCCTGCATTGGTTTGGACTCTTTTGTTAATAAACACTCAAGCAACATTTGCCTGCCTGCCTATCTCTGCTTTTGGGTCCTCATATTCCCCGGGAACTCAGGCTAACCCAGAGTGTGCGCTAGTTAGCTAGCTAAATAGTAGCACGACATGATTACATCTTCTTGGTTGTATAAATACATCCAACGTTTATTTTGATAAGCATTACTAATTAATATATGCCAATGTTAAGTGTTGACTGTTGATGTCAATGACTGCAGGCTAACCTTAGTAGCTAGGTAATAATAAATGCCAAACAGAAGTGTTATAATGAACAATGCTGTTGACTGTTGATGTCAATAGTGCTAGTTTGTGTTGTCGTAGCAACATGCTCATTCATGAGCTTCTTCCTCGTGTCTCTTACAAGTATACCTAGCGTCACTGTGTCCACGTTTGGACACCACTCGCTGCTATTAGCCATTTCCGGACCCTTCCGACCTGATGCACTTTCCGTTCTTTTTGCGAAACTTTGCATTTTTGATCATCACCAAAATGTTAGCAGAATTGATCTATACCCATCTAACAATCTACATATGAATTTTCCTATATGTACATGGACATTGAGATTCATTTAGTGTCATAAAAGTGACTTTGATATACTTTATAGACATGGAGTAAAGTTAAGGGGACCAGATTTCCTAGACGAAATCCGTGGACATTTTCAGCTCAGAAGCGTAT
>NC_045734.1:19960312-19960385 GCF_008692095.1 Etheostoma spectabile | reverse complement strand
CCTCCAAAACAAGTAAGGTTTTTATTTTTGTAAAACTTAAAACGGGGACACTAGACCCAGAGCTGTTCTCATT
>NC_045734.1:19960151-19960302 GCF_008692095.1 Etheostoma spectabile | reverse complement strand
GAGCCCCCCCCCCCCAAGGTCTGATCCTAGACTCACCCCTGCAGCTACTTCCTACTCCACTACACCTCAGAGGGGAACGTTTCAAGATAGAAAGTCCTGATATTTCAAGATAAACATCCTAATACTTCAAGATAAAAAGTCCTAATATTTC
>NC_045734.1:19959345-19960141 GCF_008692095.1 Etheostoma spectabile | reverse complement strand
GTCCTAATATTTCAAGATAAAAAGTCTTAATATTTCAGAATAGATGGTCCTTATCTGGAATAAACTACCAGAAACCTGTAGATCCGCTGCTACTCTCAGTTCTTTTAAATCAAGGCTGAAGACCTTTCTTTTTGATGCTGCCTTTCTTTAAATTAATGCTCATTTCTTTAAATTTCTTATGCTGCATTGTAACTTTTATTCTTGTGTTTTATGTGTCCTAATGTTTCTATTTTGTTTTTAACTGTCTATTCATGTGTTTTATTGGTTTTTAATGCTTATGATTTTTAACTGTTTGTACTTGTGTTTTATCTGTTTAACTGATTTTGTGTAAAGCACTTTGAATTGCCCTGTTGCTGAAATGTGCTATACAAATAAAGCTGCCTTGCCTTGCCTTATAGTCCTAATATTTCAAGATAGAAAGTCTTAATATTTCAAGATAAAAAGTCTCAATATTTCATAATGTTGTAATGTTTACTGAACTACTGACAGCTTTTGCTTTATTGCTCAAGGCTTGTTTCTGCAACTGCTCCTTGAGAATCCGATACAATAAAAACTATTGAGGAAATATTTTCCTTTGACATTGATGCAGTATTAAACGAGATCGCTGCAGTTGGCAGAAACAAGCTACAATGTAAGTTAATAGGATAATTGTCCAGCTTGTATTTACGTTCATAAAAGTGCTTGTTTTGCTGCTAACAGACTCAGATTAATATTCTAAGTGTCTGACAACATTAAGAAAGGGATTTCTAAGGAGGTCGACCTTTCTGTTAAAGATTAAGATCCTTTTTAAAAGATA
>NC_045734.1:19958778-19959335 GCF_008692095.1 Etheostoma spectabile | reverse complement strand
CGCGAAATTGCGTTGGCTAAACCCACCAGACTCCATGTAAATAATCAGTGATCAGTGATTTAGCATCGTAAAATACGGCTTTCTAAAACATCTCTGAGTGCTGAGCAGCGCTGGCTCTGGCGGTCTGGAGCCTGCGTGTGTTGGGTGTGCGACCATTGGCTATGTTTTGTCAGTATTTTCTTTCTTTTATTCCAATTTCAGGTCTGTAAGTCACAGTGAAAATCGGCGACATTTCCGGGGAGAGATCCAGCCGGGGACAGGTCAGCAAAATCGGGGACTGTCCCCGGAAACCGGGGACGTCTGGTCACCCTAAGTAAAGTGTCTTTATCAAATATAGCTTGTTTGTTCTCTTAACGCAGCCATAGTATAGCTAACTAGCTTTGTGGTGAACTCATGAACTCGCCGTTTCATTGTATAAAATATTCAGTAACGGTAAACATTGTTTTTCATTGTTCCTGATCGTTTATATGTGTATCAAAATAAACAAATGTATTTAGACAACCAAAGAGACGTAATCATGTTGTGCTACAAGCTAGATACTAGCTAGCTACTAGCCT
>NC_045734.1:19933948-19958768 GCF_008692095.1 Etheostoma spectabile | reverse complement strand
ACATCAACAGTCAACAACAATGTCCATTTTAACACTTCACACTGGCATATATTAATAAGTAATGCTTTTAAAAATAAATGTTGGATGTATTAAGACAACCAAGTAGATGTAATCATGTCATGCTACTACTTAACTAGATCCTGGCTAACCAGATAGCGCGCACCTGTTGCTACACATTTTTATAAAGGCTGGTATTTGCTTATCTCTGAAACTTGTTCATACCTCAGAGACTTGATGAGCCACACATCACTTCCCTCAAAGTTTTTTTGCTGAAGTTTCTTGCTACCTTTAGGCTGAAATGTTACTGATATTCAGCTGAGTAGTGTATCACAGTATGTCTTTCTCTTAATGACACTGCAGAAGTTCCCAAAAAGGTTTGCTTTTTATTAATTCACAAGGAACAAGGTAAGTTGCTATATTTTTTAAAAACCCTGCAATATATCCTTCCTCATAATGAAGTGTTGATTCCGGCTGGAATTAGTAGGGGTGTACAGAATTGTTTCTAGTATTTTTTCCCCTCTTGTTTGTAAATGGAAATTGACATAATGCAGTCCAATACAAGACCACCACTAACTACTTAACTTTTAAAAACGTTAATGTGTGTATTTATATCTGTGATGAAAAGATACACACCCACCCAAAATGCATACAAAAGAGGAGAATGGCCCATCCTTGTCGGAACGTCAGCCATTCAACAACCCTCCTTCCTTGTGCGTAAGTAACACCACAAACCCACAGTTAGGAGTCAATCTATGAGCCAACCTGCTACATCAACGAGTTGAATGGAGTTGAAAGTGAGCCACTGTCACTTTGAGAGATAAGTGCTACACGGCACTGTTCGAGAAGCAAGGGAATAAAGAGGCAGAGAAGAGGGCAAAAGAGAAAGCAACTGTATTAGTTTGGCCTTCTGAAAGTAAACAGCTTGCAACATGGCTATGATGCAACAGCAGGAAACAAGCGGGTCACCTACCTACCCGTCAAAAAGACAGACAGGCCCTCTGCTGCGCCACAGCACACCTTTAATCCCTTCAAGGTGTCTCTCAAAAGAAAGAGAGATAGATAAATGCGGAGAATGGTGTGAAAGGGAGGAAGGGAAATACTGAGGAGAAAGGAAGAAACTGCATTGCAATGGATTTTTTAATTCAACTTTGGAATTTGCCACAGGTGGGAGGGTGAGATCCATGCACTGAGGGACACAAATTATTTATTTAGAGTTGATTACAGTCATTAATATAGTAAAGGAGGAGAGAAAGAGACAGAGGGAGAGATAAATGAGTGCTGTTTGTCATCTACATTAATCAACCTGATCCCTGGAGTCAGAGCTGTGGGATGGAGGGAAGATGAAATGATGGGAGCTGCAGATGAAAAGACAGGCAAAGGTTGTGCTGTGAATCTCTACATATTCCTAATCTAAAGCCCCAAAAACAACCAAACAACCACTGTCAGTGTTAAAACAATTAGTGAAATTGTTAGCTTAGGGCTTACTTTTAATGAAGACAGGAAACCTTATTTGGTAAACTACATTTCATTTCATTAACTTGCTAGCTCTTTAGAAATTAACGGTTATGATTTTCATTTAAAGGAAATCTAAATAAAATACTGTGATGTGATTCAAGTATGTGTTGTATTGTGCATCCTGCACATAATTAACATGTCGTCATCTTTTTCACTTCCTTTATTATATGTTTATATTTACATTATTACGCTGCAATAAACAAATTTCAAAAATTGATTTAACATATTCCACTATTTGCAGTTATTGAAAGCCCCCCCTGGATTTCAGCCTGGTGAATACAATGTAAACGTAGCATGGCAACAGTGCCTGAGGGGATGTAAAGTAGTGGTGTACACAATTCAATACAAGTCTACAAGGGAGCTTGGATATTCTATTCTTTTATCAAAAAATGCACACAGTTATAAGTGTTTGCTTTCAAAACATGAATAAAGGAATATTGAGTCATTGTCTTGACCTTGAGACAGATTTTCAACCATGCTGATCTCTGCATTATTCCTGTTTTTAACAAAAACAATGCAAGAAAAAGAATGTGCTACTCCACATTATTTGCCCCAGAGAAAACCTTATGTCAGCTTGCACTACTGCTGGTTGTTAACTGTTTTGCAATAAAGATTGACTATAACACTTTATTTAGGAAATACTAACCAATGCACTTTTTTGATTGACCTCTGGGGCAAGATGACTGTAAATTTAATAATTACTTGGACAGAACACAACAACCTTTCTTACTTCCTGACAATGTCATTTTGTGCAGATAGTATATTGTTGCTTTATGACATAAATAAAAGTGATTCTTTCTGCTATCCTTGCAGTTAACAGTTCACGCTCATAAAGACACATTAAGTCTTACTTTTTGCCTGAAGGGGACACTGTTCTTATTTGACTTGCATTACCAAGCATTTTTCTAATGTTTTAATGAACTTTTATTTAACCCAGAAAAAAACAGATGGTTATTGTTCACGCTCATATAACTCCTTCTGATGCATAAACAGAAAAATAATTGGGTAACTTTTACAATGTTCATTCAATACATACTTAATTAACAGATAAAACATTTCCTAGTGCCCAAAATGCGACGCAGATACAGACCGCGGACCAAATAAAACAAGACCTTACAATAAAATGCAAAATGTAATCTATGCTTCTAGGACAAAGTCCAAAGAAAGAAAGCAAACACTTTTGCCTACTATTTTCAGTTTTTTTTTAAATTATACTGTCTTATTTATTTGTCTTTAATTTGTGAGTGTGTGTTAGAGAAATGGTGATTATGTGAGATTTCATTAGTGCACTTCCAATGATGGACACTTGTAATGCAGTAGAAAGTGGTTTGATAATTAATGGGTTTTATTTAAAAGAGAAAGAAAAAATATACTTTATTACACTTATCATCATCACAACCTGCAATCCTCTATTGTAAATGCTTGCAATACCAGAGGAAAGGAGAGCGCTGTCATTCTTCAAGTACTATGTATCTGTCATTTTATTATTGTGTCCAAAAACCTGCACACAGTGTGAAGCTTACATTAGCTATAGTCATTGGTGCAGAAGGATAACTTCAAATAGTCCAATAAATCCTTTCCTTACGGTACACATAAAGTCCCAAAGTGTAGCCAGGCAGCTAGTGTTTTTTGCATATCATTTTTACTGTGAATAGTCTTGAGTGTCTTGATTCTTTGTTGTTTGCTCTGCTCGCCTGGCACGGATACTGAGGATACTCTCCAAATGCACCTGAAGCGCATTTCCTAAAACAGATGTGAGATTGACAGCTAAATGGACTGTATTTATATAGCGCTTTTCTAGTCTCAACGACTACTCAAAGCACTTTTACATAATAGAGGAATCATTCACACACGTTCATACACTGTGGCCGAGGTACACTGCTATACACGGTGTCACCTGCTCATCAGATAAACATTCACACACATAAACACACATTGGCCCTCATTTATGAAACGTGCGTATGACCTAAACAGACTTAGGCTTTGCATGTGCGCATTGCTACGCAAAGCTCGGCATTTATCAATTTGAACATTAGCGTAGGCTTCCTACTATACATGCCAGAAAACGTCTGCAACGTTGTTTTAGCCTGTGGGAGAGCGGGCGAATGGATATGTAAACAGGACCTGTGGTGATAAAGGGCTACACGTTACAAGGGAAGAGCAGAGACATGATTTGGGCGTGAAGGTTAACGTGCAGTGGGACTGGCTTGGACAGCGCAGCTGGATACAGGATAAAAGGGCAGGCTGTCGGACAGTGAGAAGTGCGCTGCGGACGTCTTTAGAAGATTGGCCCAATGGGCCCTGCACGGTTGCCCCGACAAGGAAGAGTCGGCCAGTACTACACAACACAGGTGCCAGCATCCCTCCTTCCCTGCCTACTGTCAGGGTGGAAACTGCACCTTGTCTATCTTTTGTTTCATAATCTAGGAATTATCCCAAAGAACAGACTGTCTCCAAGCAGATCTTCGTTTTTAACTGTCTACTAAAAGAAAGTGCACATTTGCTGAGACAGTTTTAAAACCAAACCAAACTTGACTGCGTGGGGTGTATATCAAGACTGGGGATACAAAGAACCTGAGTCCATTTTGTGACACAAAAACATGTGAACAAGCCATGAAAACAATATTTGCAACATTGCTTTTGAAACACTATGAAGATAATTAGCCTTTGTGCAGTTAAAGTGTAATCATAAAGACAACCGACAACAATAGTAGTAAATCTATGCCTTTATTGAGTCCTTGATGGCCCTTTAAGTGTATCCCAGTTTGTTAATGCAAAGCTCTATGTATTTTTAATTGCCTCATTAAAGCCATTGATTTGATCATAGAGAGGCAGTATAAAATGAGGAAGACGTGCTGCCTGAACTTTGCTGATTGGATGAGAGAGGGAGATACAACTAGACTAGAATATCTGTGTTCATCAGCCAGCCAAATCAAGCCAGAAAGATCTCACTCTAGCTGAAAATGTGATCACTGCGAAATATGATTGTTATGTACATCATTTGTTTCTCAGAGGGGGATTTGCAAAGATGTAGATTTATAATTAGACAGTGTGTAATGGAACAAATGAATTTTATGCAAGGCTTTGCAAGTGCTCACTGCACACAGTAATCAGGAACCAATTTTAGCCGACTTTCAACTGTTTAACTGCTCGAGCAACGCCATGTTTTGGAGATGGAATGAAAACTAAATATGATTAAACTCTATATATTCTTCAGTTATAAATCCACAAATCCATCAATAAAGTGTCAACAACAACACATTAAAGACTTTCTCTTACCACAAATCATTAACCATCTTTTACTCCATATGGCCTTTGCTTTCAGTCTCCTAATTTTGCTGCTTTTATAATCCACTTTTTGAGCTACATCAGCTGAATGCCAGAGAAATGAGGTGACTGATTCCACCTAGATAAAAGGGAACATAATTAGTGATAAAAGGTAAAGATAATGAAGTGATAAATGTAAGCCTGAGTTTAGGAGAAGGTAACAAGGTCAGCGGGAAATTCATTGGTTTACTAAGAAATGAGGTCCATGCATGATTAAAAAAGGGGGAGTGCAAGGTAAAAATGGCACAACAGAATACAGGAAGAGGGGATGAGAAAGGGAGCAAAGATAAAAGATAAGGAAAAGCGCAAGAGAAAGACAGAGGGAAAGTGTGGGAGTGTGTTGAATGAAAGATGAAGGAAGGGAGAGAGGGAAAGGTTGAGTGCTCAAAGTCACTTTTAAAGCTGGAGAGGTTGTTTTTGCGGCAGGTGTATGAGTGAATGTCCCTCTGTCTCTCACTAACCAATATCAAACTTTCCAAACACACATGCAGATACACTCACAAGCACTTCCCAAAATGCAGTTGGCTTCTGTAGCTACAACTGTCCCCATGAAATAACACATGCACAAGGGTAATGAGTGCTACCAATACCTCTCCTTCTTGGGGAGAAAAAGAACATTCGGTAACACTTTATAACAATAATATTGTTACAGACATTACATGTATTAGTTATCGGGCTATAATTAAAAAATGATGATGATGGTAATTACAAAGTGTTACCGAACATTCATGATCAGCACCATGCACTTCATAAAATGAAAAGTCAATAAGACAGCCAGAACACAAACACACAGGCTGTAATGACTGCCAGCTTTGCCAAAAGACAAGCATGCAGGTAAAGAGCCGGGGAATAGGAAATACGCAGTAAATAGTAATTAAGCTGGTCAGTTTAAGCCCTACTCAATATTATGCTCCATGGTATTATGAGCATTAAGCTTTAATGAACATGAAACAATCTTCACTTGTTATTACTGTATTGTTGCTTTCTAGAGAAAGCAGGCATTACTAATGGGGGTTTTCCACTGAATGGTACCTGCCCGACTCGCCTCGAGTTTACTCGCCTTTTACTTGGCTTTCCATTACAAAAAAAAGTCCCTGGTACCTGCTAACAGATCGATTTTTTAGTACCACCTCAGTCGAGGTTCCAGAGAGAATAGTCACTATTCACTGCGCCATCAATGCTAGCGACAGACGGGGGTGTCTTGAACAAACCTGCCATGTTTAAATAGTTTTTTTCTTCTTCTTTTTTTCTGCCTCCAGCTTCTTTTGAAACTAATTTGTCTTCTGGCAACAGCCCCATACTGAGAATCAAAAACAACACACCTTTGATGTTCTGTGTGTGTGTGTGTCATGGCAGTTTCCTGCTATGATGACCAGCCACGCTTGCCTCATGCATGAGGCGGTACTAATCTGCAACTGAAAAAGGAGGACAGGCCACCGCGGACAAGGCGAGTCGAGCAGGTACCATTAATGGAAAAACGCCATAACACATTTAAGTGGATTACTAATACTAGTGTTTCTGAGACAAAACATTGAGTAAAAGCTGTATGACACATATACGATAAATGAATGGCACCATAGTTTTGTTCTCTAGTGGTTTCCTTGAGTATGTGTTAGTGCAACACTTAGTTATACTCTGTTTAGCTACATAAAGCAATTGTGTTTAGTGCTTTACTGAGGAGCGTTAAAAGACAACCTCTTAGTAGAAGTTTGACTTGTATACGTTTTGTGTTATTTTATATCAGTTATTTACTTTTAACCCTAACCTTTTTTAAGTTTGCTCAGCCAATCAGAACTGAATGAGGAACATCTCTGTTCCTGTCATGATAATTCCATGGCGTGTGGCGTTTTCCTTCAGAGGATGCAGTTTCAAAACCACTAGACCGCCTCTAATGCGGAGACATCATCACCTAGGCGGGTGAAAGGGTATGGCTTCAAAACTTCAAGTTCACCTATCATCTTTATGGGGGGCCATTCAGAAGACAAAGATGACAGGTTCTCACTCACATTAATGAGCTGACAGCGACGGAGAGGATGGAGAGGAAGAGAAGGGATGGGGGGATGAAAGAAAGAGTGAGAGCAATAAAACGGAGATGGGAGGCCCAAGGCCAACACATGCACTCAGACCCTCTCTGTCGTAAGATGGCCCCTAAAGAATTTGTTTTAATCAACACAATGGCGAGAACTATCCTGCAGGATTTCTGGTATGGAGGTTCTAAAAGTTTACCATACATCAGTTACCTTTTAATGTTAATATGCAAATAAATATCAAGCACCTAACAAAAATGAGCAATGTTGAATAATGTTCACTCAAAGATGATATTTTGTTGACCTACATTATGTCTACTAATTTATATTGACCAATACATCATATTAACCTCATGAAAAACTTAAGATCTTGGTCAAGGTAATCAAGGTAAGATCTTGACAGATTTTCTTTTTTAATTTTGTCCCCAGATGCAGAGCTTTTACCATAGCACAGGGGTCTTTCTATCACCCCTCTGTTCAGCTGAAAATAGAATTTATTTTACAATCTATTATGTAATAAGCTGTCAGTACACCAGAATCTCTATATTCTATGTAAATGTACAAGTCTAAAAGTTTATGGGCATTTCACCTTTCCATACCACTGACCCTGATGATCCTGTACCTCTTGTATGAGCTGTACGAGCTGTTCCTCTGTTGAGTCTCAGTGGTGAATACTAATGAGGGGTTTACTGAGGTGGAACTTTTCCGCTTCCGATGTGGCAATTGTCTGCTGAGGAGGAATAACCGTCTTACTTTCAGGATTTCTGAGTATCCCCATGAGGATCCTGAAGAAAGAGAGAGGAGTGTGTTTGTGTGTGTTTGTGTGTGTTTTAAATGTTCTGCTGTGTCAGCACATTTAAAAGAGGCACAGAGGTAACAGGAGGCAGTGGCAGGAGGAAACCTAGGGATTTCTTGAGCCCAATAGAAGAAGCTCCCCAGGAGGATTCATTATGTCCCATCCCATCCCATCAGCCAGCCATTAAGTCTTTAGTGTGTGTGTGTGTGTGTGTGTGTGTTTGTATGCCACAAAGTGGTTATTGATGGAACTCCTACTTGCTTGGCAGGTTTCCCTGTGTCTGGGGAATCTCAGCCCATAGTTGTGGCTCCTGTGTGGAGATGGGTGCAAATGTAAGTGTGTGACAGAAAGTAAAGGTATGTGTGCAATTTGCGTTTATGGGAGCATAAGTGTGACACAAAGGGAACATCAGTAAGAAAATGTAGTATTTATATGCAAGTGCATCTTCAACATTTGTGCAGTCACTAGAGCGTGACTCTGTGTCTGACCGCACAAGTGAGGTCACTCAACACTCCTCATGACATCGTGTAGAAGCCTGACGAAGTTGGCTGCAGTAGGATGTCCGGCTGTCTCGTTTTAAAACACACTGATTTAGCTGACTGCAAGATCGGCACGCAGACACACACTCAGTCAGACACACATTCACATTAAAGTGCTTTTCTTGGTGAGGAAAGCAGCTTTAGGGAGTTTTAAACAGCAGGAGGTGAGCTGTCAGGGATTTCAAACCTTCAAAGTGTCAGAACGGAAAAGACTGTGTGTGCGTATGAAGACGTTAGAAGTGCCAGGCCAGCCTACAGGAGATGAATGTCTATGTTTGCATCAAACGAGACTGAGGTGGAAAGAAGCCTTCTTCCTGAAAATACTGTTCACCTCACCTGTCAAGTTGTAAATGCTACATGGCAATGATTTTCTATACATCCTGAATTCTGACATCACCACCAAATACATAAAGCCAGGTCTAAGGAATGATACTTTCATTTAGTCAACCAAAATAACAAATGTGTTTGCTCATTTTATGATGGCAACTTATAAAAAACCAAGCACGTTTACCATACATGCTACAAGGTTAGGACATCAAAAGAAAAAGTTATCCCGATGAGTCTAAAGGCCAATCCATTCATTATGATTTGTTATTCTGTTTTCTATTGGTGATACACAGTCTTTTAGATTTGTTATCTGAATAGCTGCTGAGTCAGGTGGGATGTGGAAAATTAATTGTAAATATGCAAATGTTTTCAGTAAGAAAGTAGTGAAAGGCTTAAATACACCGATGCATGTCATGTTTAATTTCCAAACGCAACCACACAGTCACACACTTTTATGGCTCGTCAAATTATATCTGAAAATGTTTCTGACTACATCAATAAGCAGCCAAATCTCAAACCCAAACAGAACAACATATCCTCATACGTCAACAACATTATAGGTAGATTTCCAGAGACTCCCAAAACACATAGGAACGTTCTACTGACGGTGGTGGATTAATCATGTGACCATTCTATTTAAAGGTAATGGGTGCAGTTTTAAATGAGTCAAGTGAAACTACTAAAATGAGGACATAATGTGACGTCATGGACTAAAACTTGGTCAATTTCAAAATGACAGTTGACTTTTGGTTTCACACGGTACACAAACCTCGGTCTCCTGAGTGAAAGTCCTGCGTTTGTTTGACCCATTCACGACCCCATCTTACACTGAATTTCGAGCTCTTACACGTCACCTCACTTCCTCCTTTGCTCACGCAATAATAACTATAGCCGTGAGAGACTGATGCCATTCAGTGAGTAAAGTTAGCGCCTATAGGGTCAGCACCGACATGTGACACACAGACTTGTGGAAGAGATTCATCTGGATATTCATTGAGGAAGTAACTCAGGAAGCAGAAGTGGAGGGCCTCAAGCGAACGGACACTGCAAATACCTCATGACACAAAGCATTGGCCAGTTATGTGACAAGCACTTATGCGCAGGATTAGAAAAGCAGATAAACAGCAGGAATTTCATTTGTGGTTAATGTTACGGCATGAAAAAGCTAGTAGGAAGTCTACAAAGCTGATCAATATCAATAGTCAACTGTCATGGTTTTTACTAGTTCAAAAGAACAAACCCTTGCAAAGGCAATTAACTGGCACAAATCATGTGTTAAACAGCACTCTCCTCTGACAAGTGGCAAGTGTTTGAAAGGCCACAGTTAAGAACTCAGAAGGAGCTGATGTTGTTTTCCATGATGATAAGGATACAGACAGGAATCCATAACAATATACAAATAACTCTACAGTCCAGGAATGAATGCAGAAACAAGATACGATTGGTAAACTCACTCGGACTTACTACATTCACTTTCCCAAATTACATGAATGTTCAACCTAAATTGCACATGTCCAGTCATATTCTAAGGCAGTTAATGGAATTTCAGCATGACTACAAGCCTAAAGAAAAATCTCATCTTTGGGTTCCAACCCCCGAGGAAATGTTCAGGGGCTTAGTGCGGACCGGTGGCTACTGAACGTTTGTAATAAAAAGGTTAAGAAAGAAACAATATTAAATCCCAACCAAAACGGAACAAAGGTTTACTGCTATCTCCGATTTGTATTTAACCTGCTCTGAACTCCAACCATTGCCATCGTAATATCGTAATAAACTTCCCAGTTTTAAGTACAAGTTCTCTACAAGTCAATCATTCTAATGGTGCTTTTTAAGCACCAAGCCTCTTTCAACTTTAGTTTTATTAGAATTATGTGATTTACATATATCTCTAAATAATCAATCAATTATCCTGTTACGTGAAATTAAGTGAAATTAGGTTGTTCACTTGTCTCTGATCAAACTACACCAGCCAACACAACGCATCGAGGGACACTTCTCTCACTGAGCAACTGCTGATTCATCTTTTCACTCTTTCTGGTTATACTGGCACCCTTGACAGTATACCAGTGATTTCAATATGTCCAGTACAACTTGACTTTATGTTACAATTTGGTGGCATTATCGGTAAATATGGTGTTCATTTTAGTGCCATGCTAACAGTATGAAGATACATGTGTCAGTTTTATGAGTGGGCCCTCAAGCTTTATTTATTTGTTATTTATTTTATATAATATTTTCAGCAAAACACAATGTGAAGTAATTTAATTCTTTCACAAAACATGTAAACAACTAAAATAAAACAAAACAAAGCCCTCAAGCCTTTTAAAATAAGTGATGTAATAAAACTGAAACTCTTTTTCTGAACACTGATAACATTGAGCCAGCTGTTACAGGAAAAAAACCAATGAGCTTTATTTAAAGTTCCCCTCCACTTAAATAATGTTTTTTTATGTTTATTTGGCTTGTGTCTGTCTCTTTCAGGTACCTAATTTATTGACTCCTCCCACGTCGTTGGGGGACTGGCCTGCTTTGAGTCTATTAACCAGGGTGATTCCATGAGGTCTGGTCTCACTCTCCCTCCGGGCAGGCTGGTGCAATTTGATTTTATTTTTTTTATTTTATTTTACAAAAACATAAAAACAGTGTTATATGTTTCACAAAAAGATGTGATGTACAATTGCCGAAAAACCCTCAAGGGACTTAACAAGTGGCAATCTCCATAGAAACAATTACATTTAGCAATTCAAAAACAATTTATATATTATTATGTAAAAAAAAAAAAAGATTTCTTTGTATAAAACGATTTCAAATTACATTTAAAGCACAAACCCGTGTGGAAAATTCAGAAAACTTAGGAGAAACAATTTTACTCTCTGTTTAAACTGTTCTTTAGAAAGCTCAATGAGTGAAGTGGGAAGACTGTTCCATATCTTTGACCCACTGTATAATACACTAAACTGTGTTTGAGTTGTACAAAGTTAAGGAGGCCTAATAAGACAACTATTACAAGTCGGATACTGGTGAAATTCATTATTAAAAGTAAAAATATTACAAAAGTGCTGGGGAAATAACTTTTTTATAGAGCTATAAACGAATAAAGAAATTTGAAGTTGATTCACTTGGTAAACACTAAGAATACTTGCCTGAGCAAACAATGATTGGGAGGGGTGTATGATTTACACAAAATATTATTCTTAAAGCTTGCTTCTGTAGTCGACAAATAGATTCCAGTTTAGTTGGGTGGGTGCTAGCCCAAGCAACATTACAGTAATTGATATATGGGTACAACATTGAATAATACAATATAATTGCAACTTTTTTATTAATCAGTTTGCCGAGTTTTGCTAGTATTCCAACTACTTTGGCTAATTTAGTACTTATGGCACTAATGTGAGGTTTCCAGGATAAAGAATCATCTAGTATAACGCTGAGGAAACCAGCAGATCTAACATTTTTAATGGAGATATTATCAATTTGAATTTTCATTGAAGATTTAAATGTATCAGACTTAATACCTTAATATTTTTTATGTTGAGTGACAGTTTGTTGGACTTGAACCAAGTAGATAACTTGTCAAGTTCTTCCTTAACTACCTTTATTAATATTTCATCTCATATCGTCTGCAAATAAGATTTTAGAAAGTTTATCTGAGACATTAGGGAGGTCATTAACATACAATACAAATAACAAGGGACCCAAGATGGAACCCTGTGGTAAGCCGCACTGAAGGCAAAGGAGAGGGGATTCTGTCCCATTACAGTTGACAGCATTTACTTTCCCAAATCATTCAAGACACAAAATACCATACTGATTACCGACATCACATGCAGTAGTTTAATTTTAGTTGTCTTTAATAAATTTCTTTTTTTATTTAACTTGCGGTGTGGACATCCCTCTTTTGTTATGCTCTTAAACGAGTTGAACATTACACATTTTGTAAACCAATTTCTGTCTAATATGTGAAACATTATACAACAGGGCAACGATTTGGACACAACACAGGCAAAGAAACCTGAAATCTCCCGCACAGAGTGGACTGGCAGTACAGACATCAAAAACATAATCAACGTTTGTCAGCCACTGCCAGTTACAGAGCAAGCTTGCAAGCTAACAAACAACATAAAAGATGCTATATACACTTACCATACTAATATGTCTAAACGCATGCAGCACTTTTACTGGTCGCTAGAATGTAGTCACCAAACAAGTTTCAACCAACCGCAAGCACCAGCACAATGGTCAGGGGTCAGGCCAGATCGAGGTAGATATGCTTTCAGTCCACTTTTCAGACTTTTATTTGACTTTTTATGAGAGTTAACAATGGTAAACAAAATATTGATCATAACAGAGTAGTTTTACATACATGTGACTGGAGTAGGACATAAAGTTTTGTTTATATAGCTTGATAGTTCTCTACCATCAAGACTACGTTTTACCACCTCAACACTAAAACACTAAAACCAGAGGGCACCAAAAAAACTGAAACACTTCTGCTTTAAGCAGAACCAAGTTATTTTGACGACTTACAGTGATCCAGATCACTCTCCCTTGATCACCATAGGAAGAAAACCACACAATGACGTAGACAATTTAATGAAGCAATATGGTATACACAGATTTTCTGGCTTATTCTTCAGGATTTCCACATTTTTATCTGATTAGTTAAGATCTTTTCATTCAGGTTCTTTAACTTGTTTCTAGTGATTGAGTCCTGTAAGAAAATATCATATTATACATGTCATATATCCTCTGAGTGACATCTTCTGTAAGACACTGGGCCCTCGCTAATCCAATGAGAGCTTTAAAAATATTTTTTTTGTATAGAAAACAGCATGGCTGTCAGCCTCAGTGAGATACACTAAAAGAAAAAAACATTTTGTTTGGTAAACAGATGGAGGTAAAATGCATTTAGGAATCCAAGCACAAACAAAACAATATAACTGTCTTGGAGAAAGGATCTGGTTTGGAGGATGTTTTAAAAGAATATGTTTCCTGGCAATGTAATACGTGTGGACACGTCTTTGTATTGTGTGCGTGTGTGTGTGCGTGTGTGTGCGTGTGTGTGTGTGTGCGTGTGCCCGCGTGTGCGTGTGTGAGCGTGCGTGTGCATGCGTGTGTGTGTGTCTTACCCACGGTTAGCTGACCAGTCAGTTGTCCCTGATCATTCCTAGCATTGACAGTCACATTTCTGTCCGACTGAAGAATCAATGGACTGTCCTACAGAGAGAGGAAGAGGAAGAAAGATGACTAAGACAGAAAGTTGTATATTTCTTACAGTCTCACAAAGAAATCCACCCATACTGATAAACATTCAGTTGCCAGAGCCCCACACAGTTGCTCTCTGCTTTTTTTTAGAATTCCCCTGTAGCCCCTACATTACCCTCACCCCTCTGAGCACCAGTCAATACAGCCTTAGCCTGTATCAACCTTCACAGTTCACACTTGACTCCCTTTCTTCTGCCTGTCTGAGATATTCTACATTAGTTTGCATAATCTATTCAAGACAGCATCTTGCCTGTGAGTGTCTTTGCTTGTTCCAGCTGTGTGTGTTTATGTGCAAAAAAATGCAATAATTATCAACATAAATGAGCTAAATGCAACTGTGACCCTGACCTCTATCTCCACTTTAGAATCTGATTGAGCCACACGCCGCACTCAAGGGTTTGTGTGTTGCAATGAATGCTAACCCCATGTCTGCCATTTTCATACTAAGTTCCAAAATCCACCTCCATATCTCTCTCTCCCTCTCTCTGTCTTTGTCCCCCACCTTCCTCCTAGTAAGTAAAACCATCCTACTCACAATCTAAACCAACTTTCCTTTCCTTTCTCCTTCCCTCTTCCATTATAACTCTACACTTACATGATTTTCTATTTATTATCTTTCCCTTCACTTCTCTCCCTCTCTCTTCTAAATTGCTTATTTGTTTTTGGCGGTGCGAAATAAATGGCTCACAGGTGACCCAATTTCTCTGTTGGTTTCCCCAAATTAATATCTTGCCGCATTCTGGTCTGAATTCCAAATGAGAATTGTGTTTAAAAATTGAAAAGTCGTTGATCCGTTGCAATGGAAAAATCCACTTTTTTTCCCCTGTTTCTTCCTCTTCACCTTCAATCTTCCTCTTTCACACCCTCTCTCTCTGTTTTGCTATTTGTTATGAATAAATATTCATTGTTTTGTGGTCTGCTTACGCAAGTCGAGACCAAATTTATAATATGTCACACCTGTCTGTGCTCTATTTTGGGGCACTGAGGGACTCCAAGGGATGACTTGAGGTGATCACAAATATAAACTGCCGCACCAGCGTGAGGAACACACAGAAAACACACATAAACAGCATACACAACAAAAGCAGGGACAAACAGGTCTTCATGTGGGTATTGTACAGCATACTCACATACATACATTCTTGATTTACACACACACACACACACACACACACACACACACACACACACACACACACACACACACACACACACACACACACACACACACAACCATCCAAATGAGTTCTCAGTTGCAAAGACGTACACATCGCAGCCTTGGTGCACACACAAACAGACATACACCACCCACTCATACAGTCAGGTGGCAAAGACGCCAAACAACAAATGGCTGCTCCACACAATTTATTTTGAATTGCCTCTCTCATCTGTGTCATAATACATGTATGCTGGATGAATCTTTGGCAACGGGGCGTGTGGAAAGATATATTATCTTTCCAATCTGTTTAAAGCGATGGGTGCTCTGTAAAGCATGGCAGATGTAATGTGCTTTGAATCCTTCCAGTTCAATGGGCAGTGTGCATGAACAGGACTGATCCCATTCATTTATTGCTGAAGCAGAATCATAGATGGAAAATCTTATTTGATTAAACACTAGTATGCAAACGCATGGAAATGAGGGCTGTAACTAATTGCTGCATATTAAACAAATGTCTATTTAGAAATCCGCTGATTGAAGGCAAACAATATGACTGGTGGTGCTTAAGTGAAACCTATTGTAGGAGCAGGTAACAATAATGGCTTGTCCTCCTTAATGAGATATTGTCGAATCTACCTGAAAGTTATCAACAATAATCACGGTTTACACCATTGAGTGCAAAATCAATGATACTAGGAAAAATCATGCCATAATTAAATAAAAAAAACAAAAAACATAAATGCTTAAACTGAAATCTTTGAAATCTTTTATTGATGGAGAGAAACATCAAATATGAAACTCAAAATGTAAAACAGAAAAGCTTAAATGGAAGTACTTAAATTAAAATCTCAAATAGAAAAAAAAGGAAATAATTTCATTTTAGTCTTTGCTCTTTATAATTTTCAATTTTCAATTTGATCTTTTGAATTTTACATTTGAAAATTTGACATTTTAAGATTCAACTTTTCAATTTCGATTTAATATTTGGCTTTCATTTTGACTTGACGCTTTTCATTGTAAATGAGGAGACGTGAGCTAAAGGCTGGTTGGAGGGTCTGAAACTAAAGGGGTGCAGAGGCACCTTATGGACAGCAGGGGTAGATGACTGCTGGGGAGCACAGTTGAGGAGCATCTGGCTGCAGTTTAGCTACCAGGCTTGCTTGGCCTCATTAGCTAGCTTAAAGTGGGGTGTCCGAGCCTGACTGGCCGGCGATCCCGGCTGCCACCAGCTAGCTGTCACGTCAGACTGGAGCTTCTCGAGTCCTACGTCAACATCGGAGAAAATGTGCAATTTGCCATACATTTTTGTAAAGCTGCCCATATTCAAACTCTACACAGTTAATTTCTTGCATAAAAAAAGTCTAAGATGTGAATTTAGTAGTGAAATAAAGGACGAAAGCTCCAGTCTGACGTGAAGCCAGCTTGTTGCGACTGGGATCGCCTGCTTGGTGGCCAGCCAGTGATTCTCAGGGACCCCGCTGTCAGCTGGCAGTCTCTCAACCTTCCCATCAGCCTTTTGGCCACGCCTACACATTTACATTGAGTGTGTGTCAAGTGTCAAGTCAAAATGAAAAGCAAAACATTAAATCAAAATTGAAAAGTTGAGTCTTAAAATGTCAAACGGCAATTTCTAAAAATTCAAAAGATAAAATTTAATAAAGTCCAAAGACTAAACTAAAATGATTTATTTCTTTTTTTTCTTCTATTTGAGATTGTAATTTCAATATTTCCATTTTTTCTATTTGAGTTTCATATTTGATGTTTCTCTCAATAAATAAAAGATTTCAAAGATTTCAGTTTAAGCATTCATGTTTCGTTTTTCTTTTTTAAATTTTATTGTGGCATGATTTTTCCTAGTAGCATAGTAAAATAATAATTTTTAATTTGATCTCGCTTCGTTTTCTCTTTGGACTTTCAAATTGAATCATGAATAAATATTTCCTCCATAGTAACAACACTGGTTTTTATATAAAAACCCTTGTGTACATTGACAATACATATTTATGAAAGCTGACTTGTAAAGAGATACTGCTTATATGCCTTTTCAGCTAGTTTTCTGCGACATTAAAAGTTTATTTCTCATCATGAAAGCTCTGATCTTCAGTGATGTTTGATGTTTTCACATTTTAATGTTAGTTTGATGTTCATCTTTTTGGAGTTATACTGAAAAGTTTTTTGCACTGAAGAACGGAACTTTATTCGTTTCATGTCTTAGGCATGAATCCGTCAGGTGATGCATAAATCATCTTTTACATTGTTTGATGCAAGAAATCCAATCAGTGATGGAATTATAGAACAGTCTGTGAAGTGTTTGTGTGTGTGTGTGTGGGGGGGCAAAGTTTCTAGTGTGGAATCTGGATGTGTTGTAACAAGCTACCCCAGATAAGCCTTAACATCATCCAACACCACGCTCACATGATAATGTTGCATAAGCCCACTGATTAAACAATTCAAAATGAAAGCGCCCTAAAGCATTGCCATATGAAACACATACCACATTTTTGACATCAGCTAGCCTATGTTAATGTATGTGCATTATAGTAATATAATTCAAGCAAAATGAAAGATCCTCAGGCACAGACAGGGAGAACATTAAAACAATCCCATTGAAAGTTCAAATTGAAACAGTTTAACAATGAGAAACAGTGAAATAGATTCAAAACTATATTTGAATACCATTTAAAATTATTAATTTGGGGATATCTCTCAAGATACGTGATACATTAAGATTGGCTTTCCCGACTTATTTCCCTCCTCTGCACAGCTAGCCAATTGCTAAACAGAGAAAATGACCAGAAAATTAAAATCCTTGAATATGCTAAATGCAATTGGTGACAGCTGTTGTACTGGTAGCACCAGCAGAATATCATTATAAGAAATTCAAAATATGGTTTGGTGAGCACATATAACATTTACTCACAAGTAAAATACATTATTTGTGATGTTTACTTTGTGCTCAGTTCACGTCTCTGTTTAAACTCCCTCTCCCATTCTCTGTGTTGTCCATCTGTCCATCGGCACATGCATCATGCTCCCTCCTGTGAGCTGACATAATATACACCACGGTGCCATTAATTCAGTTAATATTTAATAGTAAATTTTACTTGGATTATAAAAACAGGCAAAGAGCTGCCAGCCTGAGGTAGCCAGAGTTATTAGTCAGGTAATAATAAACTGTGGACTAGCTCATCATCACAGCCACTAGTACAGATGCGTCCTAAAACAGCTCTCAGCTCACCTGTCTGACTGTCAGCCTAAACAGGTCTGGACTGAAGGTTCATAAGTTATCTGCTTGTTTTTTTGTCTTTGGTCATCACTCTAATAACAGCTTTCAGCACTCCTGTCTGTCTCTCGAGTCTAACTTTATACAGTATCAATCTCAACAGTTAGTTGATTCATCTTCGCCATCTGCCTGATAACTGCTTTTAGCTCGCCTGCTTATATCTCTGTGATTGCCTGTCTCACTGACTGTCTATCTCTATCTAAATGGCATGGACATGTGCTTAACAGGAGATACTTTTAGCTGTCAATTTAACAAAAAAGCTTTCAGCTCTCCAATCCCTGGTCTGTCTAATTCTCCCTGTGTCTCTTACAGTCCAAAATGCCACATCCTATCAAACCAGTCTACTTGTCTGGCGGTAAGTTGAACTTGTTAGCAAACAACTGATTATTTACACATCCAGCAGTTACAGAGAGACATTATCATTTATTTGGAGTGTCTTGCCACCTAGTCTCTTGCTGCTTTTGATTATGGTCTGGTTGCTTGAGTTATCATTCTGGTTTGGAGGAAAAAAACGCTCCGGGTTGTTTATTGTGTCTTGGGCGGGGATAAGCACTCTGTCCCGGACGCGAAAATGGGGCCAGTGCAAAATAGATAGACAAATAGATGGAAGGAGAGGAAAATGTTATACATCCTGTTCATGAGAGACTTTTCAGATGTTATGCTTCATACCCGTACTGTACATCTGGTAAGCCAGACTAATGGCTACCTGGCAAATGTAAGTCTGTATACTACTACCCCTGTATAGTGGTGATATGATTGTTGTCACTGTTGTATGGCCTGGCTCAGGTTAAACCCTTTGTAAAACATGAACAAATACATACATAGGATAACGCCATATTTAACTTTTCTTTTTTATCTAGTTTTATCCGTCATAGAAGAAGAAGAACACAAACTACTTAAAAGTAGTGCTGTGAGTTAAACACATTATTGCGTTAACGCAATACCATTTCAACAACGTCAATTTTTTTACAGCGAGATTAACGTTCTTATCGGCCAAGCAAACCTTGTACCTATTTTAACATGCTGTTGCAAAAAGAGTAACGTTAGAAATAACACTACAGTAGGCTACTGTATATACCAATGCAGTTTTCAATGAAAAAAAAAATTGGCACAAAGCAAGCCGAAGAGCATTAAAATGAGGAGAAATTATGGGACAAAAAGAAATCAAGGGACATTTAGAACATATAAAAATTTGTGATTAATTGCAAGTTCACGATGACGATGTATTGGCATCTAAACAACTCTAGAAATAGTGATATGAAATGTATAGAAAAATGTGGTGAATGAGTTAAAAAGTTGGGGTGTTAAAACAGACAGGGAAAGTTGTTTAAATGTATTAGGAAAAGCAAGTTGTAGTATATAGTCCAAGCAAACACAGAATACCAATCAAACAGTGTGATAAAGTGCCCGTGGTGTCCCTCCAATCCTCTTTCAATTTTAATTTAAGCTAATTAGCAAGGACTATTAAATAAGTGATGTGTTTGTTGGTGTGTGGTGATAACTTGTCTTTTTCAGTCCCCATGGCTATGTAACAATTGAAAATAAACCAGAGTTGCTCAGTCTTACTCTCTGGGTACTTGGATTTAATGTTCAAGGGTCTTCTGTGTGCACGGTGGGGCCTTATCATCTATTTAACATGTCATCCGTGTCCTGTACAAGCCTTGTGTCAACAGTTTTGAGATCATTTTAATCCATTTAAATCTCAAAGTGACAGCTGGCATTAGACTGAGCCAGGCAAGACATGTCAGATGACTGCATGTCTTCGTGATTGTGTGTGTGTGTGTGTGTGTGTGTGTATGTGCGTGCTTGTATGTATGTGTGTGTGTAGATTTGCATAGTGCCACATTTGAAGGTCCAAGCATAACATTGAAGGTCAGGGCCCTCCGTTAATTAATGCAATTATTTTAGACCTCTATGTCAGAAACAATAGTTATGGTAATTCTTGATTTGCTGTAAATTAAGTCTATTCATGCGTAATTTAAAAAAAAAAAACATTTGAAATGAAGTTGTATGGATCTGGCTAGTTAAATAATGTAATTATTATTATCATTTAAAAGGCAGCTTTACAGCAAAACTGCAATTATTATCCCATGATCAAATTGTCTAATACTGCGGTCTCCAGTGTCACAGTAAAACCTTATCTAAACTGAACTAATTAATCATTTTGAGAAACTACTATTGGCTCTCATTGGCTTATCTCGAGGCTGCTGCTAACCGCGGTTATAGCTCTATCGCTGGATAGCCAGACGAGTGGATCTGGCTAGCTGAGTTTAGAGTTTTTGGAGCTAAAAAACTATGAGCTGAGATTGCTAATTTGGGGCCCTTGTACCTCAGTGGCCCTCTAAGACTGCAGGCTTAGGTGTTGGCTTCTCATCCTCTTGCCTAATTATGAGTCTCATAGTATGTAATGCATGTCTCATGCATGGACGCCTGTGTCACTCTCGATGTCTTTTTAGACATTTAGGCTGATACAAAGTCACAAATTCACACATCACTTTTTGTCAAGCATATTTGACAGAAATTCTGTTAGTATATATCTTAATCAATCAAAGTCCTCTGCACTTTTATTTGAATATTTTTCTCAAATGGTAGCATAATTGTGATATCAAAATATATTAACATAATATCTGTCAATATGTCATAATCAAATGTGTTCTTTATTGACTAAATGTGCTTTTAATTATGCTTTTAAGTTATAGTAAAGTATTTCTGCCAACTTGTGAAAGCGCAATGTAGGCTGGTTACCAACACAATTTGTTGTTTGCTAATGAAAAACCTAAGAAATGAAATCAACTGCACCATATTGAATTGCATGGCATCATATTATTTTGTGTTGTGTCAAATCGCATTATATCGCATTGAAGAGCATTGCATTGAATTAAATTGTGTCAAATCACATTACATCTTAATAGGGTGTGAATCAGATCGTCGGCAATGCATCGAGACGTATATCAGCCTCAGACCGGAGATGCACATGCCTAGCATCTAGTGCCTTTAAAATACAGATTCAGTGGAAAGCCAACATCCTGAAATACTATCTTTCTGATTTTGATCAAGGAACTAACACTGTGCTTTGTGTATTTTAGCATCTTGTTTTTGTATGAGGACTTAATAGTTCTTCAGCATATTCAAGCATGCATTAATTGGCTTGTGTGTAAGCAGTTTGCATTTTTGCCAACACAAGCTTATGTTTTTTATATTTACATATACAGAACAGCAAGCTTCTATTTCATTACAACAACCACATGTGTGTGTCATTTGCAAGTCTCCAGGCACCTACATAAAACAATTAAAACCATTAATCCAGCTCTCCAGCTGCTGTCCTTTGTGATCTATTCATGATTCAACTAAAAATTCGTAGACTTGCAATTTGGTATTCTCCCGCAGATCCTGCAGAAACATTCTATTGTACTATACTAATCTAACAGCAACAAAGAAAGTATAAATTGCCGCTTTTGTTACTATTCCTGAAAAGAAAAACTGACAGAAACACTGACAAATCATATTAATGGGAGTTCTAGTCATATTTGTTTTGGTTTTACTGGCTCCACTGTGCCCCATTGCTCTTTCTGCCAGACCCATGCCCAAAGGGTGGATTGTTCTTAACCAGAAGGGGGGAAAAGTGGAAATGGATCCAGAAAGATAGAAAGGGTGAAAGAGATGGACGAATGGTGGGCGGTGGGCTTGGGGTAAAAAGTGATTGAATGAGGGAAAGAATGTAGAAAAAAAGGGGTACACAAGGAAAGAGTTGGAGGGTGGGAACGACAAACAGAGGTAAGCAGGGACCTCCCGGCCTCAGGATTGCAGAGCGATAAATCTTGAAACGAGGAAGGAGGAAAAAAGGAGGGAGAGCAAGATAGAGATTGAAGGCAGGGGAGGGTAAACCAAAGAACATTTGTTTTAGAGATAGACACACCAAATAGATCTATAAACAGAAGCCGCTACGTCAGCCCTCTACTTTCTGCTTCACTGTGATAATGTATGGTGCTTAAAGGACCGGTCAACAAAGTCACACAGCTCTAGGAAAAAATGCAAGTTGGAAAGAAATACTGGTATATCACACCCCAAATTGGAGGTAATTATGTCAAGTATGTATTAATATGCGTAATATGGCTGGATCTGAATATTCAAGTATTTCAATATTTGTTTGATTGGGAGGTATTTGACTTTTAATTTTGGGAACACATCTTATTTTGTTTTTTACGAGCATGCAGGCTGATATTTACCGTGGTGTTTTGTCAGTTTTCAGCCACTAGCACTGGCTTATCTATGCAGTGCTATGTCGCCCTGTGTGGAGTTACAAGCGAGCAGTCTGTTTTTAGAAGTCTGTATGGTGATACTGTAGCAGCCTGGTGTCATTTTCAAGCAATTTGATGAAAGGTAAATATAGTATGGCCGTGCATAATGCAAATACAGTGAGGCACTGGCTGGCTGAGCATTAATTCACATTCTGTCATCATTTGTCAGACAGTCTGGAAAAAAGCGGGTCTATCCACTTATTTTGAATTGGCAAAAAGTTGAGACCAATTTAACTTTTGGATATCACTGTCGCTGTCAGATGTAAGTCGAGTGTAGATTTGAGTTGCGCATGCTTCACTTTGCAACAAGTAGCATACAAGATACTAACGAGAGACTTCTGTAATGTCAATACAGTAAAAATGGACTTACTTAACGAGGTTTGTTCACTGCTGGCTACAAGTTAGCATCAAACACAACAAAGGTTGTCAGTTGAACGGCGTTTTGAGCTAACGTTAGCAATCAAACAGTCATAGATGGCTAAAACATTTTTGAAATTAATTCCATCTTTTGTTATTATTTGTAATGAGAAAAGTGTATTATTTTTTTGGATTTCACAAATTTCAGTATGACACATGACACTTTGCCATAAACTGTTTAAATCTGAGCATGCGCAACTCACATCTGCACTCGACTCACATCGGGCAATGGCAATTGCAGCCACAAAACAATTTCTAGGTAAGATTCAAAAGACAAGCACTGAACCATCTAGGAATTTGTTTAACAACAGGTCCTGCAACAACAAAGCAAAGTCGCATCAGCTCTCTCTTCATCTCTTTTCTTTCTCTCTTTGTCCACTGCCTTCACGTGCTGCCTTCACCTGCGGTCGGCTCACACTAAATGATTTGATTTACCTTGTTCTCCTCAACATGTGAATTATTTCTGAATAAATCTACATGTATGTGTATAAATGTCATTCTTTAAATAAATCAATTATGCATTGAAAGGAGCATTTTGCTATAGCCTCTGGTAAAAGTGCTTAGCGTTTCCATCCATGTATTTCATATTCTAGAGATTTGCAAAAACTATCCCGCAAGGCAGGTTTTACAAATGATACCTTCCCACCTGAAGGCTTAGAGAAAAAATACATCTGAGGGATTTTTTACATAACATTTCAGATTAGCACTCAGTAATATATTTTCAAATAATGGTCTTATGCACACAATCGGACGATACTGTTAGCCCGGTTGTGACATTAGCTAAATATGTTTGTGAGTTTCTGTCGATGCTGAAGAGAACCTTTCAGGAAATAAGATAAGAAAAACGAAGCAAAAAAGACCAACTATGTAAACTAATGTGATGTTTGTTCTTTTTTGTTTACTGTTATGCAATCTCTGACTCACTTCTTGATCCATTATTTGGTGTTGTGCTATCCACATATTCACGTAAAGACAACTTTTAGAGTAATATTTCCAGAGCCAAGACTTTTAATTCAAGACAAATTTTAATAAACAACCACCAATCTATTTATATTCTATAACCTCTCATTCTGGTTTGGCAGTAAACCTTTGACGTACTTTTGAAGTACCAGTCCATCACATGGGTTAAGGCACAACACACCTTTACGGACAGTTTATTTACGGACTGCTCTGTAACTGGAAAAAAACAAAAGACAAGGCAGAGGCATTACCACTTCACAAAGAAAGGACATAACTGACTAGCACGGCCAACCATTGAGCCACTCACCTGCCATCTTAACAAACATATATCAAAACACAGACAGTAACTTTATTCTGTTTTTAAATCAAGACAGGTTAGCTTCAATGCTTTTCTAAAGGGACCTGCATCAGCATTAAAACCAGGATTTTTTATGCATACTTTGCTGAAGCTGATATTGTTGTACTGTAAATAAACCCCTGCACACACACACAGAGCAGATTCAGCAATGAAAAGTGGCAGAATAGAATAGTCTCATTGTCATTGTACATGTACAATGGAATTGGATGCAGTCTTATCAGTGAAAAACATCAGCGAAAGTGCGGCGCTCACTGTGCACAGAATGAATCCACTCCATGAACATCATGTATCTATGTCTGATGTGTGTGCTTCAAACTTGCATGAAGGCAGAGTGAAATCAATGGTGCTGGTATGGCACTGAAACAGTGAGATGTTGAATCATGAACCTGCACTGTGGGATGACAGTATATAAACCAGCAGAACTAATCCATGATGTAAAATAATAATATGTAATAACATGTAATAATAATAATAATAATAGTACATTTTATTTAAAGGCACCTTCATTCATACTCAAGGACGCAGATATATATATATATATATATATAT
>NC_045734.1:19932368-19933938 GCF_008692095.1 Etheostoma spectabile | reverse complement strand
ACGTAGGCACGTACACTCACACGCAAGAACCTGCACCCACTGGTCTGCAGAACATATACTCATAATCAGGGTCATTATACTTAAGCATACAACATTATTAAATATGCAGCTTGTGTTCAAAGATTTAACACACATCTACAGAGCAACCACATCAACGGACAAACGTCTATTGCTACATCATGGCCTTATTTGTCTAGAAGCACATTTTCCCTCAAGTCCTGTGCCCTGTGGCATGGTTGAGGAGAGGAGAAGAGACAAGATAAGTGGAAAGGACGGAGTAGGGGAGCAGAGCATAGCAGATAAAGTTGCAATGCTCCATTTGCCATGAGCTATTCCCCGTGGTATAAATACTTGTGGTGAAAGAGGAATAAGTTAACTCTAGAGAAGTTTGTGTGCTTATATGAAAGAAAAAGTATGTGTGTGGAAAACTGTGGAAGGAGACTGGCCTTTGTCGTTGTCAATGTAATGTATGTGTACATTACAAATGTGACAATGGTTGACCTTGTTCATTTGTGTGTGTAAGTACGCCTTGCTGCTAATAGATTATTGATTGAGGTCAGTGCCCTGTACTGACAGACACACACTCACACACACACACACACACACACACAAACTTACAGTAGTATGAATACTTTTATTGAAAACTACTTACAACTATTCCTAAAATAAGTTTGTGTTTGTCTGTTTCTTGCTCATCACTCTAAAATGACTGGTGTTATGTTGCTTGTTGTCTGGCAATCTTTGGAATGATATTGTGTATTTCAAAATGCATTTAATATCTGGTACATCTTTATGTGTTTTATTGTTCTGGTATCCCTCTTTTTCTGTAGTTTCATACAGTATCTGTCTCTGTTCCATCCAATTCTCCAAGGGATCACAACAGATCCTTTTTCATTTGCACTGAACTCAGGCGTAAATGGGTACTAGTGTGGGTGTGTTTATGTGTGTGTTTAAAGTCCATTTTTCCTTTAATGGCTACACAGGCTCTTCTCTTTTACTCTATCACCTCTACAAAGCCAGGGCAATCCATCCCATCAAAGTAAGACAGATTAGATAGGTATCATAGCAGAGATAAATAACACTTACATTACTGGTCTATTACTAGCCTAAAGGCTGCAGGTTCCAGTTCTAATCCAGATCACAGTTATCATTGATAGGGGAAATATAACACAGGAAGACTTATCTTTCGCCTCGAGGGGTTTCAAACCTGATCTACATCACAGACAGTGCAGCTGTAATTAAAAGAAACGAGACCAAACAAAACAAAACAGAGAAGAAAATAACACCACAATTGACAAGGATATAGCTTTCAACACCGTTGTTTTTGTTTTACAAGTTATTGATGTACAGAGGAAAGAGAGTATGACTTGCTAAGTACCTAATGCACCGACATGTGTTGTGTTCCTAAGTGAACAGTGAATAAAATAGATCTATCGTCTCTCTTATCCACACTTACCTATAAGTATTTAAGGCTCAGCCTCACCAGCTTGTTATACCCTAGTCATAGTCATATTGAATAATGTATGCTGGGCCTATATCTCCCCCCAAAGGAGCAATGTTGGAAGGGATA
>NC_045734.1:19895740-19932358 GCF_008692095.1 Etheostoma spectabile | reverse complement strand
AAACTGAATATTTACTGGGGGCTTGAGGCTGAGGCTTGTTTACTATAAAGACCCAATCCTGTTAAATAGTACAAGAAAATAATGCTGCACAATTCGTTGTCTTATTAGAAACACATTAAAGAGGGAATGGGCTGATTTTTCAGAATTGTTTCAGATGGACTAAACGTTTCAGAGTGTATGTCGCACAGGATTCTTGAGAATGTATGCTTTCCCAAAAACACTATTAAGTGTTCTTTTGTTGTGAAATGATGAATCACTAAGCTTGTTTAGCTCCACAAAGAAAAACACTCTTTGCATCAAGACAATCAAGAGAGGAAAATCGTAGACCAACCCTTGTGTTTGCATTTGTTTTTCAGACTGAGACTGTAATCAATTGTCCTCTGGGCTTGTTGGCTATTTCTTTTCTAGCAGTTCAGTGTGTGTTGTGGTCTGTTAGTGTTTCATTGCTGTGACAGGGATTTCCTGATGTTGGCTTTTCTGCAGAGCTCTCAGCCATGTGATGAAATCCCCAGTTGAGAAGCTTGCCTTCATAATTACTGGGAATGGTTTACAAGAACATGAGAGAGATGAAGTGGATTCTCTTGATGGGGAAACATTGCATAAAATGGGTCTTGGGAATGGTTGACAGAAATGAGAGGAGAGAGACAACTGGGAAAAGATCTGAGGGATAAGACATGAGGGAGATAAAAGGAGCAGCAAACGGTTCCAACCCATAGAACTAAATGCATATGTAATGTATTTATTTTCTGTAATATGCATTGAGCATGGTGTTTGGCAATACACATTCAGTGGCCAAGGGATAAGATAGATGAGATAAATAACGTCACCAATCCTACATAATGATAGGTTTGGGTCATATAGTAAGATGATATAGACCAGGTTCTCTGTTTGCATTCACATATAGTGAAACACCAACTCAATTTGCAAAATTACCATTCTGATTCTGAATGGAAAGGTATAACTTAATGGAAACAGTTTGCAAAAATGGAAAAAAGAAACCTTGGAATATCCTTTAAATGGTACTTGAGACATAGAAGACATGGATGGGAAAGGATAGACATGAGGTTGGGGCTATTAGAGGTTGGACAGAAGGCAAGAGCTGCATACAATAAGCCATGCAACTATTTTTCTACACTTGCTTTGAAAGAGAAAAGCAAAGGATTTTAAATTGATCACCCATGACCATAAACCTGAAATAACTGATTTTCTTGGCCAAAGATACCTACTCCTGAGAGAAATATCTGACTCTTTAGCTGCTAAATGCTTCACTATAGTCCCCAACTAGTTACTAACTTTGTCTGTTTGCTGATCAGTGCTGAACAGGTTGCATACAGGTTTTTAGAGCTTTTTTGCAGAAAAAAGTCTCCCTGCTGTAGCGGATACTGGAACTACGATAGTGGCAAGAGTGAACCAAAATAATGAAGTTGTGGGAAGGGCAGCTCAACAATGAACTCAAGAGACTTATATTGATCCCTTTTGCATGGTCTCCATGTTTTTATATTGCCATTTGATACATTGCTTTTATGAACATATATTGAATGTATTAAATAGGATATTACACAGACAAAAATATATAATACATTAAGTTGTCATTGACTTAAACATACAGTGTGCAACCATGATCACTGTATGTTAATGATAATGAACACCACTCAGCTTGTTTAGCTGTGCAAATTTGATATCAATTTGCATGAAGACAAGGCAGGGAAATAATATTGTGTTTGCATTTGGTTTCTGGACTAAGGCTACCATCATTATCCTTAACATACATATGCAACCATAAGGAGCACAACTACAGTAAAAATCAACATGGGCAATGGTGGCGTAAAGTTTACAGAAGCGAGATTGTGGTCGTCGGTTCAATCCCCAGATCAGATTGTGGTTGTCCTGGGCCTTGTAACTCAATGAGATACGGGCGTTCCTGCAGAAGAGAGGCTCTCTCTCAGTGAACCTTCATTAAAAAATGTTAGGTACTTAAGGATATAGCTGTTTACTAACTATTTATCTGCACTAAAAAAACAGTCCCAAAAAAGATCACTCAAGATATAAAAGTAATGCTGGCACTCAGCATAGGGAGCACTATGGCAGAGAAGTGATGACTGGTTTCAAATGTTAGAACAAGAAAAAGAAATACTGTAAAAGGGATTGAAAGATGATGATAAGAAAGTTTAGAGTGAAAACTAGAAATAATTCTTAAATTTTCTCAAAAATGTAATACAGTTCTAAAAAAGTGTCCAACGATGGGACCAAGATTTGACAGGGAAATCATGTGGATACAAGATTTTCTCAAAGGATAAAGTACACAATCAAACTTTGTTCATCTCATTTTTATTTTAATTTTTCCAGTTAATTTTTCCTCTGTGTCTCTTTCAACTGTCTACTCTTCAATTAATTTCCAACACTTTGAAGCAACTGAAGATCTCCCTTATTATTTACATTCTTGTTACATCTCGCTTTGATCTCCATCCAGTGCTTAGTAATTAATCTTAGGTCCCTCTGCTGTTTTACTGACTTTGTACAAACCTGTATGACTGAAAGTTCTGCCACTTGGTCATTCAGTTATTTTATAGTATGATATTGGACAAAAAAATCATCTCAAAGTGAAGCACTGGTATACACAATAAATATATCTCAAATTTACAGTCTGAATATACTGTCAGATTTTGGGATGTCAATCCAAATTGTGGGTATTTGTGAGAACTTGATATTTAGTGTTTCTGAATATGCCTTTAAGTTACCAAGAATTACAACAGGGGGAACTCCTTTGCTTTAGCTGCGAACAAATGGACTTTCTGTTGTGTTGGGATTTCAAGTCCATCCTCTCCTTCCCTCCCTCTCTCACTTTTTTAGTTCCTCCTCTATTTTTTTCACAACTGCCCGTCAGTAATGTACCAAAACCGATGGGCAGTCTATGTCACTATGATCTGGGTGTTTATTCTCCTGGAGACTCAGCCAGTGTTTGCTCCGTCTTTCTCCATACTGTAGCTCCTTTTGCATTACGTGTGTCGTTAATGACAAAATGCATTATCCACTCCCAGCACCTCGTGTCTCTTTGTTCTGCGTCTACGTGAATGGTGTGTCATTGAGTTTGCCTCTTATGTACTGCAATTCTATCCTCTTCCCAAGCCTATGCTTGATTGCGCTGGTTATGTTTTTAGTCATTCGCGCTGTATGTATTGCCAGCAGTTTGTTGGAAGCCCTGTTATTGAACCATATTCTTCATGTGACTGGTACCTTCAATTTAAGTATCATTAAAACCCCAATCAACAAGGGAGGATTGTTGTAGAAGAGTCCATCAACAATTTAACCCTCATGTTGTCCTCGGGTCAAATTGACCCATTTTCCTATATCAATGTTCTTTTTAACTACCCAAAACAACATGATTGATTCCTCACAACACTCTTGGTGTCTTATTTAATTTAATAGCATTTAAAAAAGTGAAAGTTGACATTCCAGTCTGTAATTAACCATCAACATACAATCCTTTAATTTTATTCGAAATAATTCCTAATTTCTGCTTTTCTAACTCAAACATTAGGTATAATTTCCTATAAACTAGGTTTATGACGTGTTACATAACGTTGAAAATGTAAAAACATTAAAAAAAACAACAAAAGTGTTGAAAAAGGGACAAAACGTAAGAAAAAGGTAAAAACATTGATAAAAAGCCTCAACAAAAGGATTGATTTTCAATTTTGACGGGAAGACAACACAGGGTTAATTTGGCCCCGTGCCTTGCAGGCTTCAGGAGGCTGCATTTGGGGTGGCAGTAGCTCAGTCAGTAGGGATTTGGGTTGGGAACCAAAGGGTTGCAGGTTCAAGTTCCCGTACGGACAAACGTATGGTGGCGGACTGGTAGCTGGAGAGATGCTCCTGAGCAAGGCACCAAATGCTTGGGGCGCCTTTCCATGGGCAAGCCCCTCACTTGGACATCTCTCCATTTAGTGCATGTATAGGCAATGACCATGTGTGTAATTCAGGCTTGGGTTTAATAACAACAGAGTGAAAACATTGTAATTTCCCCTTGCGGGATTAATAAAGTATACATTGTTTTTATTTTGTCATCTCACTTTACATCACATTTCTGGCTCTGTATTCAAAGTTTCAAGGAGGCATTTACAATTATTCTCGTGTGTAGTGATTTTAATGTACTTGTTTAAATTTGGGTATGTTGCTGCATATTGCAGGAGCAATGACCACCTGTAAGCAACTGCTTGCCAGTTTCAACATAGACAGCTGCCTCTTGGCTGAAACAGTGTATTTCCCAGACATCAAATTTGGAGCAGGGCATCATGGAAGCTTCCCATTGTTTGTTGGTATGATAATTGGCTTTCCTGATCTAAAGTTGTGCCAGGCTTCACCATCTTAAGGGAGAAGAGGATCTTCAGTTATCACCTAAGCTCTGCCAGGCAGACATTTGAGTACAGCACTGTGATTCACTCAGTGGCAGATCTATTGCTATGTGATTGTTCTGGTCCCAGAGAAAGGGGACCTTCATGTTAAGGCAACCTTAAGCCTTCATGATTTTACCAGTAACCATACCGTCAAGAAAGGAACATGTCTGTATACTGCTGCACTTACTTTAGTGCTTTAGGAAGGAAGGGGAGGCTGTCCAAGTGCTGCAGGCAATTTCCTCATACAGTAACTGTAGCAACAACTGTTAGTCTCCAGCTTGCCAAAATGTATGCGCTATGAAGAGCTATCCATTTAACAACTACACATGAATATAAAAACAAGTGTATTATTACGTTTTAACATTCTAAACCAAAAAAAAAAAAAACTTCTTTAACAAAAATAATAACAACTAAAATACATTCCTTCAATGTGTCCTCAAAAAATTTATGGTTGTATGTACTGGTAAACTAAAAATGAGGGACAGAGGATACCTATTCACTAATTCTCTCCCAGTTTTAAAATAAAGGGAAGCAGCTTGAATTCCAACAAAACTATGTTAAAAAATTCTTCCTCATCTACAGCACTGAGGGTTGGCAGGGTGGAAGAGGAAGACTGTAGCCACCCCAGGGATTGTATGAACCTTGTTCATGCATATCTGCCTGGCCTATCTTTATCCCATCCACTTCTCAACCCAATTTGTCTTAGTATTGAAAGTGTCTCTGGAGCTCTTAACATTTTTGCAGATTTCTTGTGATATAGGTAGAAATAAGTAATGGATGAATTCATCAAGACTATAACAATGTAACAACAATTTGGTTAAACATGACTACATACTACTGCGCACACATTCCCTAAAAAATGGCTACACAGACCTGAAGCACTTAACCATTAGGTGTTGTCCATTTAATTAAGCTCAAGACACAAGGATTATCATCCAGAGGTTGTGTTTTAACCCTTGTGTTGTCTTCCCATCGACCGTGCACTTTTTGGTTTTTCTCGGTCAATATTGAAACCTTTTATTCAATGTTTTGGTCGTTTTTTTCAAAACCTTTGTTGCTTTTCCCCTTAAAGCTTTTTTTTTGACATTTTAGTCACTTTGTTTAATGGTCTTTCATAAAAAGTTTTTTTGACTGCTATAAAATTGAATAAAACATTCAAATTTAAAGAAAGCGGTGGGCTGATCATTTCTTTTACTTGTGAACAGCGTTGTGTGGAACAATCCGCGTTATTTTTCTGAAAATTTGGTTGAAAGACACTTTTCTGATAAAGATTTGTTTTTAAAAATGGGTCAAATTTGACCCGAGGACAATACAAGGGTTAACAAGGGCAGGGTGGGTTGTTCACACACTTTGGCGTGACCATGTGCCTCTTCTCTCTTTGACTGTATACAACCAGCCTAAGAGTGCAAGCCACAACCTGCATTGCTCATGTATTGAATTGTTTACATTTGTCCCTCATGACCAACATAAGATGTATACATTCGTGTCGCAAATGGCAATTCAGTTTGACTATCAGGCTATGTGTTTTGACCATCACAGGTGGACAATACATTATGGGTTATGCTGCAGGAGTTGTTGTGAGGTTTCTATGTACTTTTGAATACATTTTATGCTGTTAAACAACAGCCATGAATTTTAACTGCTGTGAATCCAACTGACTCCAGCTGCCATCCATTGTAAAGCAGCACACCGGCAACATTTAGTGCCACCTTTAAAGCCTACAAGGGGTGAGAGTTTTACACTCAAAATACAGGTGTTTGGTATAATATGCCTTTAAGGAATTTGTGAGTTTCAGGAGAGACAAATGCAACTGTGAAAGCTCACCTTTCCAGCTAAGCATAAGAAGTAAGAATTGCCAATATGTAGATGTTACACCAGAGCAGCAGAAAATGAAACCTGCTTACTTTGTTTCACGTTCATGTAACAGAAATCCAACCTATCCACTTCATCTCCTTTTTTGTCATGTACTTCCTCTTACTGACACACCAAGAAAGGAAACGTACAGTAAGTAATTAAGGCTAAACCACATTGTACCAATGATCTGCATACCGGTAATTAAATGTAATCGGTGTGTGTCTGCTCAGTGCAAGGATGTGTTTGTGTGTGTGTGTGTGTGTTCAATGTCATAAGGCCAGAGAAGTGTAATGACACACTCCCATCCAGTTAATTAATTCAAATGTCCACCCCTAATTAATTTTGCACAGTGGATTGTGACCGTTCCCCTGGAAACAACCTGTGAATACATAATATCGTCAGGGACAAGGTGTGTGCTTGGGTGTGTTAAAATGAACTGTCAGTGCCAGCTGGGTGTATTTGTCAGGTGTCCCTCGCTCTAAACCTGCTTGTTGTCTGTATGTCTGTTTTTTCTGTTGTCTTGTGTGTGTCTGGATCCTGTTGCCGAGCAACAGGGGGGCACGGTCTCAATTCTTTCATCCAAGCACTCACCTGTTCCTGTTCAGCGTAATCACCAGCACCCACCTGTGTCTCATCACCATCATCACCACCTGCATTTATACCGGATCGTTAGTCATTATCGTATGTGTTTGGCGTCTCTCTATCAGACTTTAGTATTTTGTTGTTTTTGCATCGTGTTGTGTGTTAACTAATCTCTGCCTCTGCTCCTCCATCATAGATTCTTCTACAGATCCTCGGCATTCATACTTACCTTTGGATCTTCACTACCCACTTCATCAAAGTTTGGATTCCTCTTCGCTCCACTGTCACCTCACAGCATTCTACCATTACATTTGGTTTTTCATCTGGCTCACAGACGGTCACAAATAAACTCTCGTTGGATTTCACTATATGTTGTGTCTGCGTTTGGGTTTTTCTGCCAGCCGGGTCTGACAAAACAATCCGACCACATCATGAACCCAGCAGACTTGAATACGGTGAAACAGGCGGTTTCACACCAGGGTGTTTATCCTGGCTGCGCACCAGGATATTATGAACAATCTCCAGTCACTGGATACGAACATTTCTGGTCTCCAAGACCAGCTTGCCAGTTTCTCCGCTTCATCTTTGCCTGTTCTCTACTGGAGCCGGTTGAGGTAAGACCTGCTATTGACTCTGTTCGTGAGCTGTGGGTTCCTATGGGAACTATGGGAGATATGAGGGAAGTTTTGGGAAGTGTCGTTTGTTTTTGATGCAACGTGGACTTGTGTTTGAGCAACAGCCTCGATCCTACGCTACCAACAAAGCTAAAATAGCTTTTGTAATTTGATTATTAGGAGGCTAGGCTTTGGAGTGGGCTACAGCTGTGTGGGAGAGAGACAAAGGGATTGCTTTTTCTTATTCAGAATTTACGGCTGAATTTAGGAAGTTATTCGATCAGCCGGTTTGTGGCAAGGACGCCGCGAGACGCCTCTCTTCGCTACAGCAGGGAGCGTGCAGTGTCTCGGAGTACGTCATTGAGTTCCGTACTCTTAGCTGTTGAGAGCTGCTGGAATGAGGAATCTCTGGAGGCTGCTTTCTACAAGGGACTGTGTGAGCAGATGAAGGATGAACTGATATCTTACCCTGAATCTGCAGGATTGAAGGAATTAATTTCATTACCCGTTTGGGTGGATAATTGCCGTTGGGAGCGAGGGAGAGAGAGGAGGTAGAGGACGCCAAACCTTCCGCCTACACCGCGACAGAGGAGAGATTATGGAGGGGCTGATATCTCAGCGTTTCCAGTCGTTCGTGCCTCAAGGAGAGTGGAGGTTTTTCCTGAGTCCGAACCAATGCAGATCGGTCGTCAGCATTTGTCCGAGCAGGAGCGGCAAAGGAGAAGAGAGACTAATGTTTGTCTGTACTGCGGACATCCCGACCATTACCTGGCATCCTGTCCTCGGTGGGCTCGCTAGATGTGGAGAGTCTTCTGGCGAGTCAGACTTCTAGTTTATCCACGACTTCGAACCCCTTTTCACGCCGCATTGATTTTTAAAGGACAATCTATTGCGGTACAGGAGCTTATTGACTCTGGTGCTGACAATTGTTTTATGGATCCAGGAATAGTGGATCAGCTGGGACTTTCTAAGGATTTTTTTTACCAAAAGTCATGGAAGCAACCACTTTTGATGGACCACTAATTAATCGCATCGCTACTATGACTGAACCTGTTCAGATGTTGCTGTCTGGTAATCACTTGGAGGAGGTCTCCTTCTATGTCATGCCCTCTCCTCTCATACCTTTGGTCCTGGGTTATCCGTGGTTGGTAAAGCATAATCCCACTATTAACTGGGGAACCGGCAAGATAATTAGTTGGAGCTCTGGGTGTCATGCTATTTGTCTTAAGTCTGCTGCTTCTCAGTCTGTGTCTCCCCAGATTTTGCGGTCTGTACCGCCTGATCTCCTTGCCTTCACATTGACCATATGATATGGCCACTGAATTGCTTCGGAAAGTTTCTTACCCAAAGGGACAACTGTACAACATCTGTAGACCAGAACGGGAGGCGATGGAGACTTACATCAAGGATTCATTGGACGCTGGAATAATCCGTCTTTCGTCCTCGCTTCTAGGAGCCAGATTCTTCTTTGTAGGTAAGAAGGATGGATCTCTAAGACCCTGCATTGATTATCGTGGACTGAATGAAACAACTGTAAAGAATAAGTATCTTCTGCCTTTAATGGATTCTGCTTTCAATTCCCGGCAAGGATCAATGATTTTCACCAAGCTTGACCTCAGGAAGTTGTATCACCTGGATCAGGGAGGGAGATGAGTGGCTGACTGCATTCAACACTCCCATGGGTCACTATGAATACCTGGTCATGCAATTTGGACTTACTAACGCACCTGCTGTATTTCAGTGCCTCATTAATGATGTCCTTAGGGACATGGTTGGACGTTTTGTGTTTGTCTACTTGGAGAATATCCTGATCTACTCCAAGGACGTTTCGGAACATCAACAACATGTTCTTCAGGGGCTCCAGAGACTGTTGGAAAATCAACTTTTCGTTAAGGCAGAGAAGTGTGCCTTCAACACTCGTACCACCTCCTTCCTGGGATACATTGTTTCAGAGGGTCACAAACTCTTACCGAAGATTCATCCGGAATTATAGTCTTGTGGCCGCACACCTGACTGCTTTGACCTAGAGTCTTAAGGACTTCTGCGGGTGTACTGCTGCAGAGGAGGCTTTTCTCGAGTTGAAGGGTTGTTTCAACTCTGCACCTATTCTCACTCAACCGGATGCTTCCCGTCAATTTGTGGTCGAGGTGGATGCTTCTGACATCGGTGTTGGTGCCATCTTGTCTCATCGTTCGGCTAAGAACTGGAAACTCCATCCCTGCGCCTTTCTGTCTCATCGTCTGTAACCTGCAGAGAGGAATTACAACGTGGGAAATCACGAGTTCCTGGCTGTAAAGCTTGCCGTGGAGGAGTGGCAACATTGGCTGGAAGGAGCCATACAACCATTTGTGGTCTGGACTGACGAAAAACAACTTGTAGTATCTTGGGTCAGCCAGACAACTCAATCCACGACAAGCCCGGTGGGCACTGTTCTTTGGACGTTTCAACTTCTCTCTCACTTTCAGACCCGGATCTCGGAACGGCAAACTCACGGTTTCTCACGGTTGTGGACAGATTTAGTAAATTTACCCATTACCTGCCTCTCCCTAGACTTCCCTCTGCCAAGGAGATGGCCAGAATTTTGGTGAAGGATGTTTTCCGGGTCCAGAACTACCTTGTGACATTGTTTCAAACCGTGGTCCACAATTCACGTTTTGCTCCGCCATCGGCGCCAAAGTTAGTCTGTCATCTGGGTTTCATCCTCAAACTAATGGTCAAGTGGAAAGGGCTAACCAGAAGAAGGAAACCACACTACGTTGCCTGGTGTCTGCTGACCACGTCTCCTGGGCTTTCCAGCTTCCTTGGGTGAAATACGCTCACAACACGCTTCCCATGTCTGCTACTGGTATGTCTCCACTTCAATGCATGTATGGATATCAACCCTCTTAGTTTCCACCCCAGGAGAAGGACCTGGCAGTTCCGTCTGTTCAGTACCATGCCCAGGCAAATCACCACTGCGTCCCGCTGCAAACTACTCCGTGGGGAACAGAGTGTGGTTGTCGACTCTGGACTTGCCTTTATGGACTGAATCTCAGACGTTGTCACCCAGTTTCATTGGACCATTTACTGTGGAGCATCTTATTAATCCTGCGGTGATCAGGTTGACGCTGCCTCAATAACTCAAGGTACATCCTGCTTTCCATGTGTCATGGCTAAAACCTGTTCTGCTCATCCTCCCGCACTGTGTATGGTCGATGGGGGTCCCGTTTCATGGACTCCCGTTGGCGAGGTTGTGGGTTTCAGAACCTAGTGGACTGGGAGAGTTGAGGAGAGCTGCTGGATTCCTCGTCGACAAATTCTGGATGACAGCTTGTTGCAAGTACTGTCAGGTCTCCCTTGCTCTAAACTTGTTTGGTGTCTATATGTCTGTTTTTTCTGTTGTCTTGAACGTGTCCAGATCCTGTTGCAGAGCAACCAGGGGAGGCGTGGTCTCCATTCATCCATCCAAGCACTCACCTGTTCCTGTTCAGCGGTGTGTCTCATCACCATCATCACCACCTGCATTTATACCGTGACCTGACATCCAGTCCCTGTCGGATTGTTAGTCATTATCGTATGTGTTTGCTGTCTCTATCGGACTATTGTATTTTGTTGTTTTTGCATTGTGTTGTGGGTTAACACATCTCTGCCTCTGCTCTTCCATCATAGATTTTTCCACGGATCCTCAGCATTCATAGTCACCTTCGGATCTTCACTACCCACTTCATCACAGTTCGGATTCCTCTTCGCTCCACTGCCACCTCACAGCATCCTACCATTACATTTGGTTTGTCATCTGGCTCACAGACTGTCACAAATAAAATCTCGTTGGATTTTACCATATGTTGTGTCTGCGTTTGGGTTTTTCTACCAGCCAGGTCAGACAGTATTTTTTTGCATGCATGTGTGTCTCCAGTATGACAACATTAACATTTGTATTGCTTATATGCATTTCACATAAAAAGTTATAGTATATTTATAGTTTAGTTATAGTATAGTACAGTCACTGTATGTGTACAGTACAAGGTGGGAGTGTAACTCGTCTTGTCAGTTTGTGTAGGCAGAGATTTGTGTAGATATATAGTGTTGGAACAGTTTTGAAGGTACTCTCTTGTGAGACAAAAAAACAGGTACAGACCTGAAGGCCCATTTGAGACAGAGGAGCGGCCTGTAGGGAAATCATCAGCCTGGAACGCCATACCCCTACACCAAGAATTCTCCAAAATGGAAAATGTATCTTCCAACACAAGGAGAAACATGGCAGATTGGTGGAAGGTCAGGGAACTGCAACACCAGATTTTCACACCTTTGGCAAGGCTAATGGCCGTTTTTACAGTCATCGCATCCAAGTGTGTGCACGCCAATGTGACGTCAAAATGATGTAGATCACGCTGGCGTGGCAGGAGTTTTAGTTTGTTTTAGCTGTTTCAGCAGTGCGCGACAAAGCGGGAACAGGAAGCCTGAACAAGTTCCTGGGCAACAGGATGTCAGGAAACTCAGTGACTGCAAGTCTCTCCTGTAAACTTACTGGGTTAAGATGAGTTATTTTATGGTGAATGAAAGGCTTGATCCGACGATGTAGGCCATGGAATCAAGTCAAAGCACTGATGCTGCTGCCAGTTCTACCGTTGTTTACCTATTTCTTCTTCTTCTAGTCCGTAGAAATAGCAGTGTTGGTAGCCTTTGCTCATTAGCTCCATTAGCTTACTGCCTTGAACGGGACAGGCCTTTAATCTCTGGCGAGAGGTTGACATCTGTTCACCGGGGAAAATTCCACCGGACAAACCAGCAGATTGTTCACCAAAAAGTAAGAGGCTTTACGTAGTTCTGGGCAGACTTTAGAACTAGTGTGTTTATTAATGAGTAAAGGTTATTGCTACTATTGTTTGCCATTATTGTGTGACTGGACCGGTGTTTCCAAAATATTCCGGTGACTGTATCCCTGATCCAGATACTGTTGAAGTTGTGGTGAAACTGTGTTGCTTACTTCCCGCCTGTGGAGAAGTTTAATTACTGTACAAGCAAAGCCATAATTCTGCCTTTTGTCACTCAACTATGGTAGTGATATTAAGACGATAATAGCACAGGTCCTGGTGGAGACGGAGTGTGGAATTATTGCGCTGTGGAGTCACCTGTTTGCTCGCAGAAAGGAGCAGAAAATAAACTCTCTCTTGTTAAACAAAACCTCAGATTTTGCTGTAACTCCGGGTTAAGTTAGAATCTCGAGGAAACAAAGAGTGGGATTATTTTCAACCCCCCAGAGATCAAGAGTTTTAAGTGTTTTCTTACTTTCAAGTGTGTTTTCCCTACATTTCTCTCTCTCTCTCTCTCTCTCTCTCTCTTTTTTTTTCATGGTTGATGGGAAGACAACACAAGGGTTAAACACACATACACACATCTTACACACACACAAAAGCTGTCTAACCAGCTGGTCTCGCCTTTTCTTCCGCTATCGCTCTGCAAAAGTAAACTCAGGGTCAAATTTGGAGAGGATTTTCTATGCTAATTTCAAGGCTGCTCCTCTGCACTTGTGTACTGATGTTGCGAGACACTTTTTACCTCGACGAGACATCTCATCACGTTTAATCTCACGAGATCTCGTCACACTAGTAGTTACTAAACTCTACTGTTGAGTTTGATTCTTTATTAAAACTACCTCAGTGTACATGACCACTCACTCTCTTTCCAGCCTAAAGGTTTGCCAAGAGATTTGTCTAAAATTAGGTGAAGCATGGTGATAGGATGATGGTGATACATACTACTAATTTACATGTACAGTATGTACATGTTACATTGTGTACCAAAAAAAAAAATCAAAAAAAAAAATCAATGTGATACATTGTTGGGGGCTTGTTAGATAGATGAGAAGATTATTTAAAATACAGGAAGGGCCTCCATACACACACACACACACACACACACACACACACACATTTGTTTTGTTCGTGCTTTATGTTGTAGTTTTAAAAAGAGGTATATTAGTTTTGATTGATCCAAGAATTATTGATTGGCCATGGATGATGTGGAAGTTAAATAAATTCTATTATACCTTAAATAGGAGTTGCGTGTGATTGTTTTGTGTGTGTTGTAATAATGGCTGGTTGAACACAGGTTGGTGCTCAAATTCAACCTTCTTCTGTTCCTTTCAGAGATAAATAAATCATGTTAATTAAGATCTATATTTCAAAGGGAACACCACCTAATGAGACTGTTTCACAGTTCATTATTGGTCCCTGATTCCAGGGTGGTGCCCCGTTTTGATTGTTTGTCAACTCAATAGAGTTATATTCATAACTTTATTAAAACTGATAAAACATCTTTGATAATTTGCCAATAATTGATTCTGTACCTTACCAATGCCCAACAACAGTATATATGCAAGTGTGTTTAAAGTTGTATATTAACAGAGTGAGCTGTTCAATGCCTATGTACTAGCATTCAAAGTTATGTGTGTATAATTGTACATGTCTGTGAAACAGACAGGACAGTACGAGAGGTTATGCTAGACCAGCCTTGGTCATACAAGACTATTTTTTAAATGATCTTCACTTATCATGCAATGATTCATGCAATGGGTTTGAGCCAGTGTAGTTAACATTTATCCCTCTTATGTTAGAGCATATATTCTACACACTTAATTTGACATGGTGATTGCACTGAACAAATGCTTTAACGCACTTCATTAAATGCATAGCTTTGGCTGTGGAATGAAACAACTCAGTCTTGACTGTCCCTTTACCTAATATAGGCCCTCATTTTCCCACTGATGCTATTACTGAAACTTGCTGTGGGCTAAAAGATAAATTTGTTGGTACAAAGCTATCTGCTTGCCTGATCATTATGCCAATTACTGCACAGAAACCAAGATTGTGGGAGGGGGGGGGGGGGGGGGGGGGGGGGGGGGGTAAACTTAAATCTACAAAGAAAACTCAGCCCTGCACACTTTTAAGCAAAGCATCACAAACCTACTTTTTTATTGTGTCTGTCATATTAATGCTGAAGCCCTATTTGTAACAAGAGGATTGGAAAGACGTGTTATATTGAGCTAAACGTGTAGAGGAACTTTGGGTGTAGGTAATAAAATCTAAAATAAAACCGCACTAAAGAAAACCAGCCAACAATCAACGACCCTGAGTGTGTGGAGTTCACTAAATCAAATATTAAATAGAGTGTTGGCACACAGCTGAAGGCCTTGTGCTCAATGGTAACTGTTTTTATGCCAGTAATGCAGTATTTATGTATATGGAGGGATCAACTGCCTGGAGCCAGGATAAGTTATGAGTAAGGTAACGTTAAAACTAGTTGATCAAGGCAGGCATATCATCCCATGGGCCTCAACCCATGGGGTGGTATAAGAAAAGAAAAGAAAAAAAGTCTTAAAAATAAATGGTTAGGTTGTATTTCTGTTAGTACAGGTCTGAATAACAGAAGCTGAATAACATAATGCCAAGAAACCTCACTATACAGGTGTTAGATAATGATTAATTATACAGGTATTTTCTTTTACATGAAATTCATTGAGCTTCATCTTTGGTTAAAAAAACTAACTATTGTTACCTGTTAGAAAAGAGTGCAGTGTGCTTTATTGGAGACATGTACAAGCTATGTTGCATCACTGACACATGAGTTGAAGGGGTTTAATCTACTCTTTAGTTGTCCACTCTACAAGACTGCATGAAGGTGCATCCAGCACCATTGTTGGCCAATGCTTTTACTTTGAGGTTGGTTCCTGAAACTCTCAAAGGTGGAGGCCCAATTTGGCTTAACAATGATGGCCTTTTGGCAAAGCAATATCCATTTTAATGACAACATTATCACAATTCTTAGATCTAACATGGCGTGCCCTTTTTCTTTAGTCAAGTTCTGTGATGAGGGGATTTGTTGTGGCTTTTGGATGATGTGACCTCTGAGACAGCAGCTGGACGAAGGGATGGAATGATCTTTTGAAACAAGGGATTCATATTCTTATTCACTTTGTCTAGTTTCCTCTCTCCCTTCCAGGGCCAAATTGACTTTCATTCTTCTGACATTCTGAAAAATGCTGTTAAATGTTAATGGAGACTATTTTTACATGGGTCATGACCAGTCTGGCACACACACACACACACACACACACACACACTCTCAAATTTTGGACATTTGCCCAAGCAGAGAGACAATATGCAGATAGTCACACACGTACACACACACATATACACACACACACACACACCACACACACACACACACACACACACACACACACACACACACACACACACACACCACACACACACCCACCACAACTACACACCATTCTAAAGCTCAGTCTTGAATAAAATAAATGATGACTGTATTCTTGCTTCTAGAAAAAAGATCAAATAACTACCACCTCCCTTGGTCCCACTAACCTCTACAAACATCCTTCAGACAAACTTTTCTTTCTTCTTTTTTCTATTATCTTCAATTTAACTTCACTGGCAGCATCGACTTTCTATTTGATATCTTTTTTAATGTTGTGGGGGACATGGGAAAGGCGTAGCCATCTGACAAGCCCTCTGCATGTGTCTCCTTGGTGGAGCGCTCATCTTCTGACTTCGACACTTATTCTCACCGACAGCGTGTCTAAGTCATTCCTTTCCGCAGGCTGAAGAAATTCTCATATAGCGAGCGCCACCCGCTTAAAGTGACATGCTGTTTAAATCAAATACACTTTGCATTTGTTGGACTTGGAGACACCCCATGTTGAGAGCTCTGATATGGTAGACTGGTGAGTTGCACTTTTTTTTTTGGAGAAAGTTGCGAGCGCAAGTCACCCTGGGTAACTTCTTAGATAATTCAAACAAAACCACACTGTAACAGTTACTTGCCACAGTGAAACAGTTCCACAGCAATAGCCTTGGAATTATGGCCAATACCAAGGTCTGCATCCATTCAGTTACATTTACCCCAGATTGTTTACAATACTCCAAAGTTAAAATCAATATGGCCTGCCAAGACAGGAACAGTCTAATGTTCCATTAGAACTCTCTGCTATTCAATTACAGCTCCAGAGTTAGAGAAGTTTCAGCTAGCTCAGGTCCCCAGAGCAGAAGCACAGAGAAAGTATGAGGCAGACAGAGGGAGTAATAAATCTAAAACTGACAAACGGCAAAAAAAGTGATGGCATCCTCCCACCTTAACCCTCCCCCCACATCTTCAGTCTTCCTTGATGTTGCAATACGGGATATGGATGAGAGAGTTCTTCAGTTATTGCTGTTTTTAACTTTTCCGTTACTTCTCCTATTTTCATTATTGCTTTTCAATATCACTCTTTTCCAGTACATTTTTTCCTGTAACCTCCACTTCCTAAGACATGCCTAATTTTATACATTACCTCAATCCATTTGCATGCGTACATTTACAATATCTTTTTATTACTCCCCAGGAAGTAAAGCCCCTATCCAGGCAGTCTACTGCACATAACAAGGCTTGTCTCCATGGAGCCAGTATCTCTACAGGGGTGAGAGAAAGAGTTAGCACCAAACAACATAGAAAGAAGTCATTAGAGAGAGAGAAAGAAATGTCATAGACAGGAGGTAAAGGAAGAAAAGGCCCAATAAAAGGGTAAAGAGCCACATTAAAGAAAAGTAAAATCAAAAAGATAGGGAGCGACAGCAAGAGAACAGAATAAATGAAGTTTTCTTTGTGCCTCTTGTTGTGGTGATAGGTCGTCACGGGGTCCCTATGGGGACAATTATGGGGCCTTGTGGCAAGAATCAATGTTTGTGTATGTGTATGTGTGCGTGTGTGTATCACTAAAGACAGGCCTTTGTGGGAATAGAGCAGTGAGGGTGAGACACAGAGGGAACATTGCATCCATAGTGTGCTTTTTAAAATCCACCAACACAGCTTAAAATACCCTCCAACACCTGCTGCTCTGAAGATAATCCCACACCCTCTGGTTTACAATGGAATCATCTCCATATACATACTGAACATAAAACCCCCATATATACAGACTGTAAGAAGGAGTAAAAAGAAGAAGAAGAAAACCCCCTTAAAATTCATGTACAGCAAAGTTGCAGAGCTCTGGTAATATCCAAACTCAGTTATACCATACCTGCCCACTAGTAAATTAGCCTCTTCTTTGGATCCCACTATCACCTACTGTATCCACACAGCTCATTAGCTGGTTTACCAGGTAGTTTATGTTGCCTTGCTGCCTTGTTTTGGCAAGTGCCCCTAAACGACACATGTCTATGTTTAATTGACAAAGCCTTTTGGTGGGCGTAGTAATTATCACAGGGACAAAGGAGGAAGTTAGGTGATGTTGTTGTACAGACAAAGTCACACTTTAATACTGCTACACGTTGTCAACCAGTCAGTCAATGTTTTTTTTGTTCCAAAGCATGACAACAATCAACTCCTAATCTTGACAACCAAGTAAAAAAACTAGTAATTTTAACTGAAAAATAAAATTAAACAAATTACAAGCTGTTCCTGCATACCTGTTACTGTACTGTTTACCTGCCTGAAAACTGTTATTACTGCAGCAGCTTATCCTGCTAATTGTCTGGTTATCTGCTATAGACTTGCCTGCCTATAGATCAACTGGCTTGCAAGCTCAACCAGTAAAGCGCATTTCATCCAGCCTGTTGTGTCTGCAGCTGTTAACACCCACCAAATTTGTTTCAATTTGATACGGCCACAATGGGTATCCTGAATTTTCCATAGTGAATGTGACTGATCTGCCCTATGCTGCACGAATTGTCAGAATGTATGTAGTGTACTTTGTATATAACCTCCAAGTGCAGGCTTTTGATGTTTTTATCCAAGGGATGAAAGAGGTTTTGGCTGATTACCAGTGTAGGAGCCACACACTTTACATTGTTTATTATTAGTATGTTTTTGTTATTATTATTATTATTATTATATTGTGCACTTATATTGTAGGTGGTGGTTGTGTTCATCACGGCTTGAGCGGAAGTGATAACATTTGTTTGCTTCACCTGGGTTTTTTGGACTTTGACAGAGAGGGGGTGAGCATGGGAGCGAAACACTTTCTGTTGACTGCCGCACTAACATCGACACAAAGTAAGTATATATTTGGTAACTGCAGTACTAGTTGTATTTGCCGTGTGGAGGAATAAATCATTGCAATACAATCTTGAGTGCATCCCAGTGTGTTTATCCAGCAGTCAGTGTTCAGTCCCTCGCAGCATCACTTTTTTGGACTGCTTACAGCCGCAACAACAAGCTCCAGGTTCTTTGTCTATCAAAGTTTTGCTGGTGCCTCCAAATCCCTGCCGAGTACTTTGCTGTGCTTTCCCACTGCCTTCCTGTTCCTGCCTATTGCCTGGTAGTACTTCCTTGATGGTACCTCATTCAATGTTTAAGCTACTATTGCCAACTACCTCTTTTGTGTTTGCTTGATGCATGTCCAAAAACATGTCTCTCCCTATCTTTTGCTAATGTTCTGTTTGGTGACTGATTTTGTGTTTGTTAATCTGACTCCCACCTGCCTCCTTTTTTTGACACTACAAACAATACTTTGCAAACATGACTAAAAATTAATATATTGTACCGGTCCGTTTTTTTTTGCTTGGGATGTACATAGGTGAACTGGGGTGTTGTGGTGATTGTGCCAGTTATGCTTTGGTTTTTTTAAACAATTGTAGACTCTCTATATGGAAAGGTATCCATCTACCATGCTGACAGAAGAATCAAGAGACATTGTTTTTTATGATTATAACTGCAAGCAAGGAGTGGAAAGCCTAGTGGATATGACACAGGCCTTTGGTGCTGCGTTCGATTCCCACTGCAATACATCAATCAATATGTCCCTGAGCAACACACTTAACTCCTAGTTTCTCCAAAGGCATGCAACCTCTGAAATATTGTATATAGCAATTGTAAGTCGCTTTGGATGACATGTAATGTAATGTAATGTAATAAGCACACACACACTCTCACAGTTATAATGCATGAAAAACTTCTGACCACAATTAAAGAATGTGCTTCAAAAACAAATCCCAACATGTTTTCGGCAAGGTTTGTTCTGCCAAAATTACAAACAATGTTGACCTCACACTCGCACTACACAATATCTATTTACCTGCAAGGCATGTAATAATAAGCAAAATAAAGCAAGACCATAATTAAACCACTTGACCTTTCCAGCAGATATGGAAATTAAGGCCACTATATAAAACAATATGAAATAACATGAAACATAATACTGACCCAAAGAATTTAAAATGCCAAAATTTGCAGCACACGGTGTGTTAAACCTTCCTTTAGTCCCGTAGTTTTCTCTTTCTCTGTTTCTCATCCATCTTGTTTTCCTTTGTTTCTCTTTTCGCTCTGCTCATCATGTAGTCAGACCTTTTCTCCCACCTTTTTAGGTGTGTGGCTCCCTCTGACCCCTTTACCTCCTTGCTTTTTCCTCTTTCTTTCCTCTTCAGTTATCTTACTCTCTCCTGCACTGTATCTTTTTCCCTCCTACCCAACCAATCTAATTTCTCAGTATGACATTGTTGTTAGTGTGTGGTTTATGTGCATAGTTCTGTATTTAGCTCTCTCTGGGAGTCACAATGTTCCATTTACCTCTCTCACAATACTCCTGGGGGATGGCCCTGATTATACAAAATTTGAATGTGTGTGCATGTGTTTTTTTTTTACTAAGACATAATACAGCTGAGTAGGAGGGATGTCATCTTCTCCTCAATTCTCATATGTTTCTTTATATCCTGAAATGTATTTGCTTACACATTTAATTCAAGAGAACTTAAATCTTTTTTTCGCCCTTATTTTGGTGATTTTTAAAGTGCGCTCATACTTTTGCTATTGGGCACATTAAACCATCACCCAAAAAAATCAAGTCTGTGGCAAGGGTCCTGGTCCTGACAGTGAAAGGTAAACCTATCTAGCCTAAGAAGTTCAAAATCCATTTGTTACGGGAAACAGCAACAACAAATTTTCAGCTAGCAAGCCATGCACTGAAAATGGTAAGTTTTAATGAAAATTTGGATCGTGCAATAAGGCAGACCTGATTGGTTCTTTCGGTGAATGATACACTAGTAAGAGCAAATGCCGTTTAACCATGTAGCCAGCTTATTTAAATAGCTCACATTACTGTATATTGTGAAAAGTTAACTTTATGGGCCCTATTTTAACAGTCTAAGTGCACGGGGTGTATGGCACAAAGCACCAGTGAAACATTCATCATATTCTACCAACGAGTGTTTTCAAAAAAATATTGAATTGTGTGGCTTCAGATCTTCTACAGATTGTGAACGCGTCTCTTCTTTCAGGTTCCACAGGCACTGAAAACTGCAGTAATCAAGCCACTCCTAAAAAACAACAATCTAGACACGTCACTATTGAGCAACTATAGCCCGATATTAAACCTTCTTTTTCAAGTAAAATCATTGAAAAAGCGTTTTTTCAACAACTTAACCATTTCTTGTCACTTTCAGTGTCTACCTTTCAGTCGGGTTTCCAACCAAACCACAGCACTGAGACGGCTCTTGTCAAAGTCAAAGTCTTTAATGACATCCACCTTAACACAGATAGTGGCAAAATTTTAGTCTTTGTATTACTTGATCTCGGTGCTGCATTTGACACGGTCGACCATGACATATTACTAGACCGATTGTAAAACTGGGTTGCCCTTTCTGGCTCAGTACTGAGTTTGAATCCTACTTAAAGAATAGGGACTAATTTGCGTCAATAGGTAATTATGCATCTGAGCATACAAATATGACGTGCGGAGTTCCACAAGGCTCCATTCTGGGGCCTCTTCTGTTTAACATCTACATGCTTCCACTGGCTCAGATTATGGAAAAAAACAAAATAAGTTACCATAGTTATGTGGACAACACACAAATTTACATAACCTTATCGCCAGGGGACTATAGTTCGACACAAAAACTGACTAAGTGCATCAAACAAATTAATGGCTGGATGTGCCAGAACTTTCTGAAATTAAATGAAGGAAAAACTGAGGTGGGTTTTTTTGAGCAAAAGAGGAACGATTAAAAGTCTGTGCTCAGCTTCAAACAAAAATGCTAAAAACAACAGACAAAGCCAGAAATCTTTGTGTAGTTATGGACTCTGACCTGAATTTTAACAGCCACATTAAGACAATTACAATTACTATTATCACCTTAAGAATATATCACTTACAATCATTCAGTCACTCGCACTGCTTCTTATGTAATAACACCTAAATTCACTGCTTAGGTACGCACATTCAATTGATCACTTGCAGCATGTTACTTACAAACTCAATTACTCTCACCCTTCAAACATAGAGAGGTATGCACATGCAAGCACATGTGCACAAACTCACATACACAAATATAGCCATCCACAAATACGTACTCAGGGACAGACTTCATCTGTGTATGAAGGGTTAAAGGACTTTCATCTTCAATAGGCTTGACTACTGTAACGGTGTCTTTGCAGGTCTCCCTAAAAAATCAATCAGACAGCTACAGCTGATTTAGAACGCTGCTGCTCAAGTCCTCACTAAGACCAAGAGAGTGGGTCACATCAATCCAGTCCTTACACTGGCTTCCTGTGCCTCCTACTACACTACGAACGACCCAGACCTCTCAAGTCATCTGGGACAGGTCTGCTTTCTGTCCCCAGAATCAGAACTAAACAGAGGGAAGCAGCATTTGGTTTCTATGCTCCTCATATCTGGAACAAACTTCCTGGAAACTGCAGATCTGCTGCTGCTCTCAGTTCTTTTAAATCAAGGCTGAAGACCTTTCTTTTGGATGTTGCATTTCTTTAAATGGTTGTTCATTTCTTTAATTTTTAATTTCTTATACTGCACTGTAAATTTTATTCTTTATTTTTTAACTGTTTATTCTTGTGTTTTATCTGTTTTTATTTTTTTACTGTTTTTTAACTATTTTTGTGTAAAGTACTCTGAATTGCCCTGTTGCTGAAATGTGCTATACAAATAAAACTGCCTTGCCTTGCCTTCACGTTTTGCTGCCTCAAGATAGCAATATGCCAAGATATCACCTGACCACACCTCCTTGTAAGACCAGCACACCCATGGGTGCAAACATGGGCACAGGTGCATTTGCCATTTTAACAACGCAGGTGATGGAAGGAAAATTGACAATTGCGTTGGTCTAGCAAAGACACTTGCATCAGGTTTGCAATTCTTTAAACCACATTCGGTACCGTGGACAAGCTGAGGAACACAGCTGTGTGATTCTCTTTAACGGAGGTGGGGCCGTTCGCAAAGCAAACCAGTTTGTCTTCATCCTTAGAGTCTTTTCTCTTGTAAAACATACTGTTTGGAAATACGTCCTGTGTGAAGCATACATTTCACCTTTGTGTTACTTGTCCAAGTAAGTTTTCTAGCATTTGCATTTCTAACTTTAGTCAAGGCAAAATGTAAGGAGCATAAAGTACCAGGAAAGAGTGCTTCACTTATAAAGTCATCCAGAACCATGAGGCATCATATGATGGCCCTGTAGCAGGGTGGCAGCAGTAACTTTGTTAATGACTCTGTGCTCTCTTTGTGCCTATGATAACCTTAGCTGTGCTTACTACTATTGGTAGGTGCTTAGAGTGTAATTCTAAACAGTGATTTAAATACAATTATTTGTGTTGTCCAGTAGGTAGCAACTTGTGTTAGGGGCAATTTTTGTATTTTAGTGAATTGATTGCACGCCATGATTTCCCTTTGCACAACCCTTATTTTCCCGCCCTTATGTTTCTCTTCACTCCTCTTCCTCTCCATGGTTTAGTTTTTTGTATTCCCACCTTTCTACAGTTTCACTCTTCACAAAACAAGCAGTACACAGCTGTGTCCTCCGGGAGTTTATTGGATACTTCTGAATCAGCATGCTCCCACCCCAATTCAACCACACTTCACAGTAAAATTGCAGTGACTGTCAATATCATAGTAAAAGCATGCCTGCTGTTTCGAAAATACAAGGGCAACCTGCTGTATGCTTTCATGTAAGAAGATAAGGTTGGCCTCATACTCACACTCAAATACACACAAACATGCACATACACAAAACATCAATATCTGCTCAAAATAAAGTAAAAAAGCACATCATATTTTGAAAGTGAAATATCAATAGGTACTTAAACAGGCGCATGCAACCTTCACACACATATTTTAACACACATATTATCAAACAAATGGTTGACAATCACACACTTGCCGAATACACACATACAGTCTACAAAGAGAGATAGACACACACACAAGCAAGCTGTTATCACAGTGTGAAGGTTTAAAGGAAACAAAAATCGATGAAAAAAGTCTGTAAAAAAGTATCTTTAAGTACCTTGAAAAGCAATATGAATACAATCTATCTATCTATTATAATTATTAATATTATTGTTATTATTATTATTATTATTATTATTATTGTTTCTACAGTATGTAAAATAGTAGAAAACTGTGTTGCATGGGTAAGTATTACTGTACCTAGAATGTAGACCCATACATGGGTTTCAATTCAAAGATTTTAAAAGTTTATTTATTGTTGATTTAACATTTTTGTTTACTTCTGTCTTTTAAGTTTTTGAAGACAATCCCAGTGATTTGTCATGTTATTCTCAGTTAAATAATTTAAGGGATCAAAGTCAGGAAGTAGCAGATTTCTTTAATGCCATCTTGGAAGAAATTTGCTGGGATGTAAGTGATTCTAATTATTTGTGTTTCTGTTTATGTGTGATTTGTTATGTATGTCCCAGTGGAAACCTGTTAGTGAGAGGCACTTCGTACATGAGAAGACCATTAAAGTCAACTTTGAGGTAGTCTTGCAGTGCCAGACCAGCGCTGTAGAGTAAGGTCTGACTACACCACATTCACATTCTGGGATAAAAGAAAAAAAAAAAAAGCTCTTAGTTTGCATTGTTTTAAACCAATCAAAGACATGGCTTAAGCCATGTCAGGCAATTATCCTGGAAATGTACTTCCGTTGATCCAGACTATCTTTAAGGTTTTAATAGTACCATGCGTACAAGGATATAGACTTCAATTTATCTGACACCAGCAATATTAACATATCTCTTGTCAAGTGACTGATGAACTGATTAGAAGACAAAAAGAATGATTTCCATGGCATGTTTTCCACTATCATGGATTATTACATTATTACAGGAGAACTCATTTAATTTACTGTATATTAATTTATTAGTTTAGTTTTTTTTCCCACATGGGTATCATGTACTGTAAACATTGTAAAACCCTTTGAGAATAATTTGTGATTTTGGGTTGTATATTTAAAATTGACATTTAATCTTCACAATTATATTCAAATGCACAATGAGCTAGTTTGTAACGTTTTCAGTATGCACATAATCTATAAATGCATCAAATATGAATGACATGTCTAAAATCATGACATGTTCAGGAACTTGAATCATAAAGACTTTCAAATGTATTTCATTTACTGCCCCTGCTATTTTCATCTGAATTGTGAGGCTGTTAACATGAATTTGACTCATACATCTTGGATGTGAAGCAAATGTGGCAAAAGCAAGCCATACAGTGGTTATCCTTTATTCAAGTGCTCTTGATGGTATCAGGGTTATCATGCCTTTCATTTTCAACAGTATTGATGCAAATACTGCTGAAAACCTTTGTGACATATTAGCCTTTTCCATCTGCACTGTCCAGTAAAGCAGAAATAACAATTGTAAGCAATATTTTAGAGATCTGAGTTTGAAGCAAAGTTTGTCACTTACCCAAAGTTTGCACCAACTGCGGAACGGCTGCGGAGTCATTAGGTTTCAATTAAAGACAATGTGTGTATTTTCACTGACTGCAGAACGGCTGTGTTCCGACTCTGTCCCAGCTCCGGCGATCCGCAGCTCTACGGATTGGATACGCAGAGCTTCTATTTTTGCCGGATGCCGGAGAGCTCTGCAGTAATTGTTGTGCGGGACAGGAACTCGAGCACAGAAACAAAATAAAACATCCGTTCTTTTTAAAAATAAAATACACCGTGCTCACGGTGGATCATATTTCCCTGCACTACACCTTGAAAATGTGGGCGGAGACAGGCCTGAAGTCAACAAGTCAGAGGTTTTGTAGTTCTGTTTATATCCAGCGTTCATACATTAATTTGCGAGATCTTGTGGACCCTTGTGACTTCAGCTGTCAGTCATGACTGCAGCCGTTCTGCAACAAATCTGGAACTGGTGGGGACGGACAACACGCAGCCGTTTGGTCAGTTGGCGGAGATCAGGGGTTATACTGTTTCACTAAACAAGCGTTTGCAGATCATCCTTCTTTTATCGCCTCTTACAACTCTCTTCCTTCTCTTCCTTAATTACTCTCCTCACCGGCCTTCACTCGTTCTACAGCACTCGTCTTACTTCATTCCATCTCCTCACCGTCATTCTTTATTGTTCATCATCATCTCTCTCTCCCTACTCCCAGCCTTAATTCTCTAATTTAGTTTATCTCCAGTTATCGTTCCTTTCTTTCTCACCGTTTGTTTTTTATCTTCAAAACCCTACTGTCCTTTTCTATCAGTATGCTCAAAAGAGCTCCCCATTCCTCCTGTTGTTACCCCAATTATTTTCTGTGGCTTCCTGTATTTCTCTGACTACCATCACATACCATATATATGTTTATTATATATTAGACCGTGTTTCTGACCGTACTGTATACATAAACTATTAACCATATTATGTCTTATCTAACTGACTTTTATTGAGAGACTACATTTCCAAACCCACTCAAAGCCAAAAACAATGTTGTCAAGTTCATAAACAGCAGTATGGGATGTTTTGTTTTGTAAAAGCGATGGGTAATGCTTTTGTGAAATTGCTGTGAAAACCACACAACAGTACACATGGTGTTTCAGATTCAAAGTTCCAATAAGCTTTATTGATATAGATATTTTATATTGAGAAGTCAGACAACACTATTATGAAATTTTGGTGGCAGTTCCTTAAGGCATAAAAACATAAATTAACAAACACAGAGGAAGCATATGCTAAAGTACTATTTATATCTATATTACAATTAGATAACCTGTCCCAACAGACAGGCGGGATCAGAAGAATAACTATTACTGTAGCATTACTGTGGGAATAAGTCAACCCCTCCCCTCCCCCCCACCCCTGCTTACTATTCATACGTATGAACACACGCACACGATTGAGCACACAAACACACAGGGCCACAAGGATTGTCCTACATAGAGTGACAAAGTGTCCGTGTTGCCTCAGCTGACGGGTTTCGATGATGATTCTGTGTGTGATTAATGGAGACATGGTAGAGCTCTGGATCATATGCAGCACTACAATATGCCACATACATGACAAATAGACATTGACTGCTGGGGCAATATCTGATTTCTGCTCATTATCGAGGTTGGAACATACAGGGATGTATACACACACATACATCCTCACTGTTTAGACAACATATGCATTCCTTAGTAGGGCTGCACAATTTATCAAATTTTAATCACAATCACGATTTTGGCTTCCCACGATCAAATTTGCATGATTGAGCGATTTTTTAAATGCATCATTTCATAGAACGCTCCGGTTTTTTTTAAAAGTCAATCTACTGCGCCGTAAACCACTGTCTGCTCATGTGCCAGTCAGAGTGGTTCCCTGCACCGTGCAGCTTAGTTTCTAGATGTAGACAGTCACAGAGGACAGAGTAACGTGAGGAAATTCAACAGAGAGCAGTCGGTTATACGTCGGTCTCAAGGTTTACCAGTTTACTAGTAAACGCAACATTTTGTCCCGTCTGTGTTGTTTTTCAGACAACAGCAGTGACCAGTACTAGTCGGTGCTAGTTAGCGTCTGTTACCTAGCAGGGCTGTAGGTCGCGAGTAATATTTTTCCTCTACGACGCACCAGTGCACCTATTGTCTTCGCATCCGCTGCAATGTTGTTTATATGGATATGGTTTATTTTTGCGTTACATGACCCATTTCTTCTGTAAAGTTGTGCCTGTGTTAAATCTCTCCTCTACTCTCTCTCCTCTTACTCTCCGCGCAGCCCTGCCACACAGTAGCGCCGGTCCACACTTCTGACATTAGTCTACAGTTTTAATTATTAACACAGCTGTATATTGTTAAGCATGAGAGTCAAACCTGCATTTGTACCAGTGTTTCCACTGGTAACTCTGCTATCGCGGCCGCCACGGCAAAAAACACAGAAGAAGTTATTGAATGCAACTAACTTTCAGTTGGTAGAGTAACAGCGTGTGAGACGCAGCCTGCTGGACCTGGGCGAGAGATGTGACCCATGGCCAGAATATCATAGTTCATAAAAATGCAGCGCAGTGACAATACAAACATTTCATACGCATGACGTGTGTAACTCAGCTGACCCGCCATTCGACCCATGCTGGACCTGTTCATAATGAGTCAGACTGTCACTATGTGAGTACGTCCATTGCACTCCTTCTCTTTCCCTAGCTCTTTTAATCAGTTTTTGTTGAAAACAAGTCGAGGAGCTTTCTCAAAGATACATTAAAAAAAATAATGTTCTACGCTATTTCTTTCAGATTGCTAATTTTCATTCACATTTGTTGCAGCTGTATGTCTGTACAACATACAACTTCAACATTGGAAGAATGTAGCATAATATGGATGTGAAAGCAGTTATAATTAGCCTATGAGACCATAAATATGTTTTGGTTAAAATCAACAAATAATCATGATAATTAATTGTGATCACAATATTGACAAAAATAATCGTGAATATCATTTCAGCCATAATCGTGCAGCCCTTTAGTACAATATTTACTACTACTAATAAGAATAATAATATTTTTTATTTATAGTGCACTTTCCATCAATAGATCTCAAACTGCTACAGGTAAAAAAGAGAAAAAATATAAAAATAAGAAAGCTGTTGAACCTTGACGATTGAACTGATTAAAGAAAGACTACAATTTAGCACAAAAAAACATGAAAACACAAACTCAAACAACTATGCAGGCAGGCAGGCAGGCAGGCACGCACGCACGCACGCACACACACACACACACACACACACACACACACACACACACACACACATTTATCTTACCCTGCGAGACTGGATCTCTTTGACATATAGAGGCAATAAGAATTCGGACACTCCCTCCAATCTGACACCTTCCTTGGTCACCCGTAGATTCCCCATTCCATCCTAAAAAGACGGAGATACATACAGAGAGAGACAGAGAGACACTCAGTGGTTATTCAGAAAATAAATGACAACTCGAGTGAAAAAACAAAACAAATAATTTGCCAACATACATCACAGAGTCAGAGAATCCACTGATTTGCTATTGTTTGAGAGTTTACTATTAATTAATATTCATAAATGATACAAGAAACTATTAGCTAAAGAGTATCAATGTCTTTTGTCGGAATAAACTATAATGCAGAGAACAGTGATAAGAGACAATTACCAAGTTAATCAGTTTTTACATTACATCTGCAGTTATAGGTAGGCTATGGAAGAAGTTACATCATTGCATGAACTATCCTCTGGTTTTCTACGGCCTCAAATACATTTTTAAGTTCTAGTGTGTGTGTTAAATGTTCAGTTATTTCTTTGTATACATGCCAACATGTCAAAATCCCTCTCTTAAAATAAATATAAATATAGATATATGAATCTGTACACATAAAATTGTGTTATTTTGGACGACTAAGCCCGTCCATTGAATAAAAACTGCACTTGACCTTAAGCTTATACCATGGGTCAGAGTGTGTGTTGATGGTAATTGAAACAAACTTTGTTACCATTAAGAAAGAATGTGGTTGGGGTCTTATTTACTAATTCCTCCCACATTGTGATCTGACAAAATGTGGCTAGAGTCCTTTACCGCGCTGTATCTCACAGCTCCGTATCATTTCACCGTGACTTAAGACAACAAATTGTCTGTGCTGCCTGGAAATGAAACCACTTAAAATGACCAGAATGAATGAGGATAAAGACACAAAGTTGTCAAACCTTAACACATCAAACTATTTACACAATAAAAGTGGTTTAACTTCAGATTTGGAAACAATGTTAATGCTGTACATACCATTGACATCTTTCATGTATGGTGTTCCTCGTTTCATCTGCTTTATCTTGCAAATTTGTCTTGACTAAACATCACTATGAATGTGTAACTATTTAATGGCTTAGGTTTTACTCAATTTAAGACACAATTTTAAGGATCTCCAAATACCCAGCAGTACTTATTAAAATAAGTCATTGATGAGCAGTGTAATATTGATGAGAGATGGGAATATCATGTATTCACACAGGTCTGCTTCATCCATTGCGATCCTGTTTTAAAGAGAACTTTCTTAACAGTATAGTAAGATTATATGTTTAATTTGAGCATGTGATTATTAATATGTTTATTCCACATCAATGAGCATCATACAATAACCATTATATCCAACAACAACAAAAAAACAGAAAGAATGAGCAACAGGACGAGAAATGCTATGTAACGCTTGATGTTCATGTTGCACTTTGTTTGTAAGCATTCAACCACAATGTATCCCAGGAGTCTCACCCATTGGCACACTGCAAAAGCTTCAAGAGAGTTGTGGTTTTCTTTGTCAAAACGACAGGGTGCTAAAAAATTTCATATAATCATTTAGCTTACAATGCGGAAAGAAAACCCCAGAAACACATTTTAGCTTAACAGAAATACAGATGAAACAAGAAGACGTTAGCTAGCACAAGGGGGATTATTGGCTCTCAATGGGAAGCCTCTTCAAACAAAGGTCCACTCACTAAAATCACAAAATGAACAATTAAAAAAAAAAGAGTCCTACTTACATCAAAATCACCTGAAGCTTTGAAGGTTATCATTTCAGTACATTTGCCTTTATTAATTAGACCTTGGTGGTTTTTTTTCACTTTGCAATGATTCTGAATTATAAACAAGTGACATTTATCCATAGAAATACAATTAAATTTATTTCTTATTCATTAACAATACAAGTATGGTTACCTTGCTAATGTCTAATGGATAGAATTAAAATTGCAATACAACAATTGAATAAAAATGATTATGAGATAAATGCAGTGCCGCATATACATACTGCTCAACTGCTTTGACAAGGACTATAGACCCTTTTTTTTACAATTTCATAAAAGCAAAACATAAAAAGTACCAGTATATGAACATGAGCTTTGTAAACACATTTAGGTTGAATTCTTCACATCACAGCGCCATTTCTGGTCAGCTGACCGGCTCGATGTGATAACATGGCTTTGTGCCGGTTTGTGATTTTACAGATTCCACACAAGTGAGTGCTTGAAAAGATTGTTGGATCAGACTTACACGGTAAGATTAAATTCTTTTCAAACAGAAATTCAGGGTATTAGGATAGTAGGGGCTTTAACAGAGCAAAGAGGCATCTACTGTACCATGTCAAATCTGTGCTTAGAAGAGTGACAGTGGAGGCAGCATTGCAATACAACAGTTGTTCTGGTCATGTGCTTGGTTAGAGCTCTAAGGGGCTTCTGAGTATAGTATCCTGGTTCCATGGAAACATATTTCTGTTGATCAAGCAGATTTTTCAGCAGAAGTTAAAGTTAGACACTGATATAATTTCCTTGTTTGTAATATTAGCCAAGCGGGTATAAAATCAGCTTAACAGAATGGAGTTGATTGACATTAAATGGAAAAACCATGACAGTAGGTCAGGCAGTTTTATGTTTTATTTTACAAAAAGTTCTTTAAAATTGGTTACAAAATTGTAAACAATTGATTTCTGAAGGAAAACATGAATGCAATTGGAATGGAATATAAATTGTCATGGTTTTGTCAAGTTTCTGTTGTAGTGTGTTCCTGTTTTGATTGAAATCCGCTGTTTGGTTAGATCCTTGGTGACTTGTCTTCCTGGCTTTGTCTGCTTTCCCGCCCGTATGGTTATGGTTATGGTAAGCCTCAAAAAAATGTGTATGGAACAATTCAGTTTTCAACCTGAGCAACTTTTTCACTGATTGTGTCGCTCAATGACAAGAAAATTAGTCTTGCTTCCCTGGTTCACAGTTTTTTTCATTTTGAAAATATTGGTGAACTGTCCGTGAAGACAGGAATTCTGTTGGGTGTGCTGCTGTTGATTATCATTAATTGTTAGGAGCAGCAAACCAACAAAGCCTTTCAAATTAGAAATATACTTCAGAAAGAGACATTGAGGGAGAGAAATTGGGAGAATAAGACAATGAGGAGAGCAGAGGAGAAGATGTCAGAGTAGAAAAAGAAGTACTCTTACTTAAAGAGGAGTAAATCCCAACTCTCACACCAACAACAACCAAAACAACAGTGCTAATTCAGCCCCCTGTCATCTTCGGTCTTCTTTTGAGAGCCATTTTTCTAAAAACAATGTATCATCTTGCATATAAGAAAAGGGTGTAACTCCAACATCAGAAAACAAAAACAAGATAAACACTATACTCTAATCCTAACACTAAAACAGAGGACTTTCAAGCCAGGGAGCAGAGTTCACTTCTGAGGGAAAATTAAAGTCTTTCACCCAGGAAATGTGTGTTCCTTAGGGGTGTTATAATCCAAACCACAGGCTTTTTCCTAATCTTAACTGGTCACTTTTTTACCTAATCTTAACTTTTGTCGCAGCAAAATGGTCAAATCAAGTGGACTAAATTTAACCGCAATCTCCGCCGAAACGACTAGCAGCTTGCCGTGCTTGGTACCCAGCTCAAAGTCACCTATTTTTGTGTAACTGAACCACCAACTACCGCTGATACAACCGAGGTCCGAAGCCAGTGTCCCAAAGCTCTGTAGCATCTTAAACAAGTAGCAACTGCCGTTCGGCGTCATGGAGCTTGTAGCTAGCCGGTGCCACGTGGCTACGCGGCGTCACGTGATCAGTTGGTGGTCTTCTAATGTCGTAGGATATATGTTTTGGTGTCCATACATTTTTGTATGATATCATATGGACCCGTTCATGAGAACGCTGATTGATTGATTTTGAGAACTGTTATGATAAAAAAGGCTAATAATGTCTTGTTTCCTGGTTTGGTGATTGACCCTTTAATGCCTGGTTTCTGGCAGTATGCAGTATCAACCTCCTGACTTTGCATAACTCCCAATTTGAACAGCTTTATATGCATGAATTATTTGCACGCAAAATTTTATCTGTTGGCATTTATATAATACTATAAGCTACACTTGCTGAATGTAAAGCAGGTTCATTTTTTAAGTAGGAAAACCAGAGTTTGAGACATTAACACTAAAACTCTATATTACTAAGACAAGTACTGAAGGTACTAGGTTAAAGTACAACTATAATGGAAAATAATGCTTCTTATTTGCATGAAATCTAAACACAAATTTTAGTTAGAATCCCTTTTGGGTTATGATTTCCCCATATTTGATTAGCATTGATTGAATTCCTACAAATCTGTAATCAAAGAAACTTCATCCTATCAGAGGCGGGAGACCTCTACAATATGCAATGTGATTTTTAACAAAAGATCAATCCTTACCAACTACAGTCTATACATAATCCACTCACACACACAGACTTACAAATGGGAGTATAGCAAAGTGATAAGAGTGTGTCAGATCGATAAGTTAAACCAGCCAGAGGTTTTCAGTGCTGTTGCTAGATCTATAGTCATTATGCTGAATATACAGTAGAGCATGGAGCTTATTCAATAAGCCATAACACAATAGGCCAGGAGAATGACAAACTTGCTCACTATCTGTGATACACAGATCCAGTAAATACTGTGTCCACACAAAACTATTTATACAGACACACACAAACTAGTATATACCTCCATATATCAAAAAACAGATATAATTGTGGAACATGTGCACACAGACAAACAGAGGGAGAACGGAGGGATCATAAATACAGAATAATCTCAGTTTGAACTAATTTACACTCACTACATTCAGTGCATTGCCTCTCTAATCCTCCCTCACTCAGTCACACACTGTCTCTCAATTCCAAAAACATGAAGATGACGATATGAAAATAAATCAGGTGATTTTATTCCACCTCACTGGTCCGCTGTCCAACACTGAAGCCACCTTCTGATTGAACATGACGGCGCTCCCTCTTTCTCTGTGATCTCACACACTGCATGGCATGTTTCATTTCCAATCCAGTATGCATCATTGGCATGAATGGTACATGGGAACATTATTGCCAAAGCCTGGAGTACAATGGGAATTCATCAACAAAAAGAAGACAATAAGCAGATCTCTCTACATTCATTGCTTTCAGTTGCTCTCTCTCTCTCTCTCTCTCTCTCTCTCTCTCTCTCTCTCTCTCTCTCTCTCCTTGAATTTGTCTGTCAAGGATTTTCTTTGTCCTACTACTCTCCATCTCTCTCTATCTTTGTCAATGTTAAATAAGTTTATTAGTTATTATTAGTTTAATATACTGTGCTTTGTCGCAGGGCTGGCTTATTCTTGAATTAAAAGCACACTCTGGTAATCATGTGGAAAGACATTTATCAATCAAGCAAGAGTTGGTGAAAGAACCTTTTGATTATTCATAATTCAAATTTACAAACTGACTTCAATTCCATTTCAGCCAGTAGTGAATTTTATTTTAATAAGTTCTAACTGCAGACGCGGCAATTGTGGTTAATCCAACTGGCACTTTGAATAAGACATTGTGCACGATGCTGCAGAAGACTTGACCAAGACACAGATGCACCTTTAGTTTTTGGGTGGGTCAAATCTGCCTAAGTGTTAAAAATAAATAGCTCAACTGTAGCAAAGAATTCCTAAAACTTGTTCTATATACATTCATATAATTGTTGTAACATTGTTCATTTATTTTCTGTGAAAGCACTTCAACAATGTTTTTACAATTTTTTGGGGTTCTTGAGATCTTACAAATATAAATATTTGTTCTTTAATTGTACCCCCCTATCTCTATCCAGGCTTTTCCCAGTTCAATGCCAGCAGATGTTTTAACTTACTAATCTTAATAACTAGCTTACCTCATTGGTAAACTACTGCAACTTAGTGAGCTTGTGGCCAGTTGTGCCTTCATCAGGGTACTTGGTTTGTTGTTATCACTATCTGTCTGACCTTATCTTTGTGTCTTTTGGAGACTGCTTGTGGTTGGTCGTTTTTTGGTAGTATACTGAGGTGTGAATATTATTGCAACAATATCTCATGCTATATTTGTGGATATATACAGACCATTGTACTAAACAGCTGTTGTATTTTAAAATGTTTACATTAATACTAATTATCATCAAATTTCAAAATGGCCCTGAAACAAAAGACGTATCAAATTATTTGGTGTCCCCACCCTGTATAGTCAAATATTCACAGATTATTACAGTTAAAAGGTAAATCTTTTAGCATGTATTACATTGACTCTAGTTACTTGTTTGAAAGTTTGAAAGTTACAGAAAGCTCTTCCACTTTTAGACCTTGGCAAACTGGCAGGTCGTAACACTGTTAGTTATTCCTTATGTAGAGTGGCGAGAGAGTCTCTATAGTCCGAGAACAAAGGTTACAACATATTTAAGCATTTTCTGGTAGTTGTTGAGACTCTGAGCTCAAATGTTTTGTAGCCTACTTGAATTTGTCATTGTACAGTAGACAGAGAGAAATAAAGGTTATTTTACTATTATTTCACGTTGATCACATTCTAAAGCACCACACAACACTGTATTTCTCAGTATGGCTATAATAGAAGATTGTGTCGTCTGGTGACTTTCCCGCTCAGAAGCTTGAGTGAAGATATTTACCCCTTCTGAAGAGTCCATCGTGTTGTTTTAATCACCCCGTCTCCTTGGCTACTAGCAACTGTGTGGAGGAGGGGTGGGGGCACATGCACGATAACGTAAGGCTTGTATCATGTGGACGTGCCAACAGTATTGTTGTCATTACTTAGAATTCCTGAAGGGGGCGACAGAAACTACACACTAGATTTCATTGCAGCACTAAACAAGTAAGGAGGCAACTCTAGTATCGATTTATGACCATGACAAGATGAACAGAGAACATTTCTCTGTGTTTAATATCATTAAAATTAAAGTTAGGTTTTGCTGTCCGCTTTCCGACTCAATTTAACAAAGAAAGAGAGAGGTCTGCACGACACAGACACAGTAAACTGCACGCTGCAGACGCGTGTGTGTCTCGGCCAAGAGAAAGAGAGAGAGGAAGAGAGGGCGTGGATGTTTAAAGAGAACGAGAGAGGGAGAGCGGCGCTACTCTCTAACGTTCTAACGCTGGGTGTTCCAGGCAGCTTTTTTCTTCCGCTATCGCTCTGCAAAAGTAAACTCAGGGTCAAATTTGGAGAGGATTTTCTATGCTAATTTCAAGGCTGCTTCTCTGCACTTGTGTACTGATGTTGCGAGACACTTTTTACCTCGACGAGACATCTCATCACGTTTAATCTCACGAGATCTCGTCACACTAGTAGTTACTAAACTCTACTGTTGAGTTTGATTCTTCATTAAAACTACCTCAGTATTGTACATGACCACTCACTCTCTTTCCAGCCTAAAGGTTTGCCAAGAGATTTGTCTAAAATTAGGTGAAGCATGGTGATAGGATGATGGCGATACATACTACTAATTTACATGTACAGTATGTACATGTTACATTGTGTACCAAAAAATAAAATAAAAAAAACAATGTGATACGTTGTTGAGGGCTTGTTAGATAGATGAGAAGATTATTTAAAATACAGGAAGGGCCTCCATTCACACACACACACACACACACACACACACACACACACACACACACAATTCCTTTTTTTCTGTGCCTTTTCTCTTTTGCCAACAAATAATAAATAGTCAACATAAGAGCTGGCAAATCAAAGTCAGTTTGGCAACAATAACAACAACTAATCAGAGACAAACAATATTCTACTTGGCTTTGTCTATGTATATTCTTCTTCCCTGCCAATTAAAATGGGCTTCATCGCTATGACATCTACAAGAGTTTGCCAAAGAGAAATCAACAACTCCCAGCACAATGAAAATGACACACACAATTGTTTCATCATCACACAATCAACTGCACTCCCCTGCTTCCTTCATTTTCTTCCCTTACATAACAGCATAAACATGTGGGTTTACACAGAGCAAACCATAGGTAAGAGTAAGATATACATTCTGTGTCTGTGGCACTGATTATCTGGTACATGTGTGGACTTGCCTTCTAGAGGATTTAGAAGTGGGTCAGCTTAGCTGGATGCTTGCCCTGGTCTCAAAACGATTCATAGAACTCTAATTTTGCCTTCTCTGTAAGTCCAGCA
>NC_045734.1:19874583-19895730 GCF_008692095.1 Etheostoma spectabile | reverse complement strand
GTGCAATGTTTTTAGTGGTGTATCACAAGGTGGATTAATTCTGACTTTTTTACGCACACTCAGTCAACACTATGTTTAAATTGAGTGTGCAATAAAACTGCAATGTAATTTACAGTGTTTTTACTTAACAATGATACACTGATACATCTCACTTGTGCTAACTACAAGATTGGTATACACACATATACAATTTCTTTGTATGCAGTATTAGGAATGCCCTTTCTGCTGCACCGGATGTGGACGGACACATTAATGCACCCTAGAAAAAAAATAACTGTAATGCATACGTACACACTCACACAGTATGTACAGTGCAGTGTGTTTCCCCACTCACATCTGTGTAGACACCTAGAGAGACCTATTGTAGGAACTGCAGACTGTAGAACAAACTAATTGACTGGAAAAAAATTTCATTAGGGCTAAATTATAGACCATACTTCATTTTTCTCCATAGGTAGTCATCCCCCCTGATTCCATTCTACTTTGCTCGCCCACATCGCTCGGACCCACCATATGAGGGAGGTTCTCAGAATCAATAAACCCTCAAATACAAAGGACGTCAGGGAATTAAGTCTGAGCACACAATACTACTTATTTTAGAGAAAGAGAGACAGAGCAGTGAAAGGTAAATATAAGGATATTATTAAATACTACCACAAATGAAAACCCGTCCTAATGGATCACATACTCATACTTTCTTGACATTAGCTCTGGTTTGAAATAATAAAATGTCTTTTTGTGAAAATGGAACACTTGGTTTATGTGACATATATAAAGAAATATAACTGTTGGTTTACAAAGTATTGGATGGTTTAGGGCCAAAATACATTTCTCAGTGTAAAGGTTTGTTTCCATACACAACTTCTGGAAAACCTATGGTTAAAAAACAAGCAAGATGAGGTATTTATAACACTAATAATTACAAAAGGATTTAAAAAGAATGATAAGGAATTTACCTGCGCTGTGAACTGCAGTATGATAAGTAAAAAACTAGCTACACCATGCCCAGTGTATATGTAATGTATCTCAATCACATTTGGATTGTGTCCAGACAAGTCACATCTTAATGCCAGCAATAAAAAGGGCCATGTGTGTGAGAGTTTGTACGTGCAAGGTCAACAGATTGTGTTAGTAGACGTCTTCTTTCATGCAGAAGTTGTAGGGATAATAATGGATAACCTCATCGTGGCGAGGTTAACTGGCAAACTGTCCTATTAGGTGAAAGCGTACCATATGCAAGGTTATACACACAATCATATACATAGTATCAGTCACACACACACACACACACACACACACACACACACGGAAAACCCATTTGTCCCTGTGGTGATGGATAGGCTAGGAAAGTATTTTGCAGGCATTTCTAATATTCAGGACTGTTGTAATTTTTCACGCAACCTTTTATGTCAGCAAGCAGACGCAGAGTGGAGAGAGAGAGAGAGAGAAAGAGACAGAGAGAGAGGAAGATCAGTGTTAAGACGGAGAGAGAGGAAGATCAGTGTCACCTTTTCCTAGGGAAAACAGGTGAGGGAATGGCTGAAGGCCTGCACACATTAGGAAACTCTGAAAGTGCTTTGGTCGTCCTTTGTCTTTTTGGCCATTTGGAGACCTTAGATGGTACATGATACTGTGTGTTCTATTTTTAAATGTTTGCTGTATCACTGGAAGAGTGGGGAGTGATTTGAATTAGGTTGTTTGAAAAATTTTAACCTACTACTGCAAGTCCCCAAAATCCATTTTAAAAGCAACCACCTTATTGGAATTATTGACTTTTTCACAGGAGGCAGTTTGCTCAGTAAGTCAAGCTCCTTTAGGATCTCCCTCAGGGCTGTATGCCAACAGCCAGTGCAAGTACAGTATGGCATCCTTTTCTTCATGTTTCTCCTCTCCTTCTTCTACTACACTTTTTATCTTTCTTCCTTGCGCTTTCCTCAAATTGCACAACTTCCTCAATCTTCTGATGCTCTGGCACTGCCAGATTTGGATTAAGGGATGGATTCCAACCTCTGTTAAACCATGTTTAAAATTGAAGCAAGTGTGGCTTGCTGTGGCCATGTAGCCAAAGTCATTTTCTGTACTAAGAGTTTAAGGTCCGTTGAAAAAAAAGTTGTAATACCTTAAAATCTCAAATACTGCCCAAGTTGAGAATCAGGCATACAATTATTAGAGACAATGCTTTAGTTCTAGTTTCCCCTGTTTTGAAATACATTGCTCTTCTGCTCCCTTATATTAACTGCAGCTTAAAAGTGAATGGGATCAATATTCATTTTATTGAGGGAAACTTAGCACTGACTGATTTAATGCTGGGTATATATAAACAGTATATATAGCGTGCTTGTTTTTTTCCTTTCTTTTTTCCTTTGACCATGTGTGTTCATGCATGCCTTAACCCTAATTGTGTTTCAATGTATAACATATTTGTTGTAGGTGTGTTTATTGGTTAGACCAGCAGTTTTATATGATTAGACCAGAAGTATGATATTAATGGCTCAATAGGAGGTATTGGCCAAAAGCAGGAACGACAGGGGCAACATCAATGCCAGACAGTAGAAAGAAAAAATAATAAGATGACACAATTAAATTTGCAATAAACAAGACAAGTCACAAATGTGGCCTACAGCAGTGTACAGAACATGCTGTCGTCTACTTCTTTAACATTCAAATAAGGTAGACATCTCATCAAGATGACAGATACGTGCTGAGGCAAGAACTTGACCCACTGGGAGCAGAGCAGGACTATCATATTCTAGCTTTGAATATAGTTTGAATAGTCTGTAAAGACATTTGATTCATCTGTACTTAATTAGACGCTTATTCAACTGTGACCTTGAGTTGCTTTCATTAGGATGCCCATTTTTAGTCCTTCATCTAAACAATTCTATGAATTAGCTGCAAGTTTCTGACATCTATGGACTACGATAGTATGTACTGATTGATGTGCCATTTCTTTGATGCTCTGTTACAGCTATGAAACGACATTGGTTTTCAGTGATGAGTTGTGTTGACATTTGCTTGCATAGTTTCTGATCTGTCCTAAACATAGGCTACTGCTTAGCTTGATTTTTTAAGAGTTGGCACATATTTTTTTATTTTTCCATTTAGAAATGTCTTCTAATAATGATGGTAAAAGTAAGAACACAAAGAAACTAAAATAACATGAAACATTTACTTTTATGTACACAAATGTTGCTCAGCGTAAATTCTTTCAGGAAGACCTAACTCTTAATCAATGTTCTTTCTAAATCGAATAAGCTGCTGAAGGCATTTACCTTCCTGCTAAACCAATCAGAATCGTCCACGAATTTCAAGGGTCTATTACAGAGTCACAACCCTGCTTTAACTCTGCTTCTCGCTTTGCTATCATCGTTTCACGCAAAGCGGGCAACCCTCCACCTCCCCTTCCACCTCCAGTCATCGTATGCTGCAGTTAACCGTTCCAGAGCCTCCTTTGGTCTGGTCTCAGGGCTGCTTCGTTGCCACTATCGGTGTCTGGATTCCATCAGGGGGTTATGATGGTTCTCTTCCCCTTTAAACAAACTATTAGAATAAATATGGATTCTAATCTCCAAAGACTATGTACATTGTATATGCTGTAAAATAAACCTTTTGCATGTCTGCAAAACATGTCTCTCCTGATTGAAATGTAGCTCAGTGTAAATTCTTTCAGGAAGACCTAACTTTTAATCGATGCTCTCTCCTAAATCAAATCAGCTGTTCTTCAAAGAATCTGTACATTTTATCATGCTGTATAATAACTTCAGCATATTTGCAAACGAATCTCTCCTGATTCTGTTCTATTTCTCTACAACAAGTAAAATACAATAAATTACAACTATATTCTATATATACAACTATAACTAGTCATGAGAGAAATTAAAAAATGCATTTGTGAGGAACACTATCCATGGTGTTGATCCACTCCCTTATGTGCTGACTTCCTCACTGGTATTTCTGCAGGTGTCCCATAATTAATCAGTGGACTAGCTCATGTTATCAGCCTCGCCCATTAACTTGTGTACAGGCTACATAACTCTGTACTTTCTTGACAGGCTATTTTTGCTTGAGGTACGTAGTTTGAGAGACAATGGGAGTAAATCCAGCTTGTCAAGAGTTCAAGATACATGCTGAGTTCATGTGTCTCTGCAAATATGTTTGTGACCACATTTAATTATCAAAATGTCTTTTTTGATTTAGTGACTTGCAGTGCTTAAGTTACAGTCTGTAATTAATCAGCCCATTCTTTGCTGGTTTGTTGACATTGTGCGAAACTGAAGGGTGAGAGAGAGTGTAACTGATGCCCCTAGTTGCAAAGAAGAGAGGGTGTGAGCAGCAAAGTCCAGAGCTAGGCTGAAGATACAGCTGAAACCAATAACTGAAAATATACTTAACACGAGCATTAAAGCATTAAAACAGATAGTGCTATGGCTTGGTTATGAAGAGCTTACACTACATGAACAGTTACACTAGCTTGTCTCTGAAAATTTGTAATGCAAAAGCCAGCAATAAGGACTTTTTTCTGAATAAATGTGTACCAATCTAAATCTACAGCATATGCGTATTGATATGCGATCCACAATAATCCATCTTTTGTGTAGAGCTAAACGGCCTAGATAACATTTTCTAAATAATGTCTCCATTTGTAAGTAAAGCTTCAGTGAACATGCTACAGGGGAGAGACTGCATGATGTGTCAGCTATCCCAGGAGGGCAGATATTAACCTTTCAAAGTTACTGGGCTGTGTTTTGTGTTTGACTGTGGCTGTAAATGAAGAGACATCCCTCAGTGTCCACAAACAGAGCACACACTTGTCTCCAATGCACAAGCCAGCACCTGCGTCTACCTCTGACTGACAAATGACAGCAGAGTTACCTGATGCTTCACCCGTTCCACACAAACCTCTCACACACAAATCACCCACAAAATCACAAAGGAACAAGTTGACAAATGCAGTTACCATCACCTTTGCTTTCACCAACAGCTGTGTCAGACTTCACCTCTGCAGCCTGAGAGAGTCTGAGTGACAAATAACAGCAAGGGTCTAATGCCTCTTCACACTTGTGTTTGTCTGCTTGATTCACTTATGTCTCTCTCTCTCTTAACATTTGAAAATGTTAAATCATTGGGGAGAGGCAGGAAGTAAACCTGCAACACTAATCACTCCTGATGAAAAGCACTTTGGATACCTGCTGTTCGCTGAAAAGTACTATATTAATGAGGGCCTTTTTAGACTTATGTACAAATATTTCAAAAACATTCCAATGACTGATGTTGGTGAGAAATAACTAAGCACTAGTCTGTGGTAAGACCTGATACAATGGTGGCCATTGCATTTTTTTTTAAATAACACACAATTTTTTCATACGCAATTGTGAAATCAAAACATATATAGATATCCACAGAGGAAAAAACTAAAAAGTTTATTTGACAAATAAATACAATACAAATATATAAACGTGGCTTACGCACATAACGGGGCTGAAAATGTGCGTACGCCACTTCCCATGCAAAGTTTTTTATATTTATTAAAAACAAAAGTATTGATGCCTCACACACACTTTTTTACTCCATATCATCCACGCTATCATGAAGATTACATTCAACAGTGTTATGTGCGCTAATACTGAGTGATCATTGTTCCATAAACACCTTGTAAAATCCAACTCAAAACGGCGCTGTCTCACTGTTACATTGCCTGCTACAGAGCGCAGCAGGAGGAGATGGCCCGAGTGCAAGACAAGGCAAGGCAGCTTTATTTGTATAGCACATTTCAGCAACAGGGCAATTAAAAGAGCTTTACATAAAAATATTAAAGTAATACAAGTTACAGTGCAGTACAAGAAATTAAACGGTAAACGGTAGCATATAGCTATACAGGCAGAACCATATTTCTTTACTATCTCATCCACCACGGGCCCCGCAGGATCATGTGACTTTGTACTCTGATTCTCTGTCACACCCGCGTTGGAGAAATTCTCAGACATATATTTGCTTCCTGTTCAGAAATGCCCCAAGAATGGCCACAACCATAATCTCACAAATTGTTAACAGAAACAACCCAAATGGTACCAAGTCACTCAGTTCTATTCAATATTTGTTTCAGACAACAAAAATGATAATTTCCCCTTTTGGGTGTTTAATAAATAAACCATTTTGTGGAAACCCAAACTGTGTTGACCAGTACGCATTCTACACAGGCAGAACCATATCTCTCTACTATCTCATCCACCACGGGCCCCGCAGGATCAAGTGACTTTGTACCCTGGTTACCCATAACCAAGAGTGGAAGTATTTCTCTTTACACTACAATATAGTGGTCACTATAAGGCTTACTTTAATCACAGCAAACTTTGCAAAATCCTGAACAGCTCCAACTGTTTCTTGTAGATTTTACCATAAAATCTATGTGACACCCGTGTGGAATACCAGATAGCATTAAATACCCTAGCATTAGATAACTGCAGAACACAATGTAAATAACTAAATATTTGTCTTGAAAACTGTGCACATACCATCAAAAGTCAAAGTCTGAAAATGCAGATGTTAAGCTCTTATGTAATCGTTACACTTAATGTCCTCGTTATTGGTCCGAAGTTTAATACTGTTCCTGACCAAATCTGCATGAAGAAAAGTGTGTTTGCCTATTACACTTTCTTTCTTCTTCAAATTGTTTCTCTGGGTGGGGGATACCACTAGTTGATGCTGTGATTTTGGCAAGGTGTTAACAATCACAAATTGTTGTAAACTTGTAAAATCTGCGGTGACCCCCGTGCATGATGGCAATGCTGGCACTGCAGGAGGACTTACCCCCCAATGGAAGAATCAGGAGAGAAAGAGATTTCAGGGACCACGACGTTGACAGACTAATTATGCTGATTTAAATTCCCTAAACCTGCGCTCTTGGATCTATGTACTGAATTGGGTCCAGTAGAGAAGGCAACGCGCCGGAATCATTCCATCCTGGTCAAAATACAGGTTTTTGCAACTCTGGGGGCAACCGGCTGTTTCCTGAGGGAAAAGGCAGACAGCTACGTGTTTTATTTAAATATTATAATCTTCAACTTTATCACTAAGGGTTGTTTGCTTATACTATATGTAACTTTCGTAACTTGAGGTATCAACGTAAATATCACTATGATCTGTATTAATGATATTTTAGTACTAGGAATCAGAATTAGGTTCGGCTCTCGAAGTGAATTGGCTACGACCACTGTTTGAGTAGCAAAACAGTATCAAAACATTTATTTCAATATTGCACAGATATTAATAACACATGGAAAACAACAAGGACAAAAGATTCCCCCCAAAAATAATAGTCAGTCAGCTTAAAAGAAAATCAGTCAGTCAGTTCAATGCAGTTCAGTTCAGTTAGGCCTTGTTCAAATCACTACTCGGGCAGTGTGATAAGGTTGGAGATCTCATAAATCTTATCTGTATCCAAAAGAGTGTAGTCCACCAGGGTTGGTGGGCGCTGGTCCACACTCCAGAATCACTGAAATCACTGGGTCCAGAATCCCTGAATCGCTGGATCGCTGAATCACTGGCTCGCCGTATCTATCTCTCTCTCTCTCTCTCTCTCTCAACAGTGGCAGAATATGCACAACAAAAAAACCAATCTGCATACAGCAATGGAAAATGTCCAATTAGTAGCTGTACATGGCTTTATCATTAACACATTTGAAATTCCTGTCTATATTACTCTTTAGCCATTAAAACCATATAGCTACAAATAGCACGGCAAAGACGTGCAAACATCCTTTATGCTTACTCTAGGCCTCAAAATATTAGCCCTTAGAGTAACCTTGTAGCTAAATAAACATATATGGATTCACGTTGCGCCGTCTTATTTTCAACAACGCACATGTACAAGAAGGCGCCACAACTCGTAATGGCGGCTTTACAAAGATAACATATCAATCATCTCCGACTGGTTTTTTTTCTTAAGTTGTCAAGGACATAACAGGAACAGCAAAGTAACATAAAATGCACAGAATATATAATTATAAAAGTAGCTTATCTCTCTGCTCTTTTAATGAACTTAAGACAGCATGCTAGCATGTAGTTAACTTTCAGTCTCACTCACCGGAGATTCTAAAACTTCTTTCCAAAGGAAATGAAAGTGTGAACGGCAGTTCACAATATCTAAGGCTTCTTGCCACTTTTACTAGCTCAATATCAATGCTGCAATCAATTTCTCTCGTGTGTAAAGTAGTCTATTTCACTCTTTTCCCTCACTCTGTCTTCATCTGGCGATCTGCTTTTCGACAAGGGAAAATGAAAAGAAAGAAAGAAGAAGACGTTGCTCTTCTTCAGCCGCGCAACTTAGAGCGGTTCAGCCTATAAGCATGAAGCAGCGCCACCTAGGGGAAGGAGGATTACAGCAATTACAGTACTTTGGCCCTGTGCATTTTAGATGAGCTACATATATATTTCTGTTAATCTTATCATTTAGGTCTGGTACATTGAAGCTGTCCCTGAGTGCCATAACGCCTGCTGTTTTGGCCAGAATTATTAATAAACTGTAGGTAGTCTATAGATCCGGTTTATCACACTATGCGGGAACAAGCCAAAATTATAATTCAGTTTGCAGCAAGTCACCAGCGTCTGAGAACTTTTCCCAGTCATCATGATTTGGTGTATCAACTGCCAGGCCATTAACATACTGATCAGCATTCATGAAATGCTTTGCATTGACTATTTATGGTTAAAAATGGCCTTGTACAGGGCAGGATAAGAGGTTGATTCATGTACGCACACTTGTGGGTAATCTGTAATTTATAAAGGGACCATTGCTTACAGATGTGCGTACGCATGGTTTTATGAATCTGATTTATTTTTTTGGCTTTTGGGCATACGTACACCTTTAGTAAGGATCCTACGCACAGTTTTATAAATGAGACCCCAGGACAATATTATTGGCACTTTTTTAGAAGTTGCAAGAAATAATTGGATTTTAAGCAGGTGAACCCCCTTGAACTCACCTTTGGTGAGTCGCAGGCAGCTGCAATATAATAATCACTTATTCAACTAGTTTGCATGGAGAAAAGAATTTGTGCACAATGTTAAAAAGAATGTTAAGGCCCATGGTACTGCTACTAACATCCCTGGAAGAGAACGCAAGAGGAAACTTGACCGAAAATTGCAACAAAGGATAGTTTGAATAGTGGTGAGAATGTAAAACTGTTTTAACTAGTACCATCAGATGAGGTTCACTTGTGTTTTGGGTTTGCCTTGCTGCTTCTTGTATTGGAGGCCTGCAATCTGTGTGCACCATCATAAAATCTGGAGATTACCAATGTATCTTATAGCACAATGTTTCATCCATTGTCAAAAAGCTGCGTCAAAGGTAAAAGCTCCGCCAGGAGGACAATGACCCAAAGCACGGACTGTTCTAAAGTGGCCAGCAATGAGTCTACATCTCATTGAACACCTGTGGAGAGATCTGAAAACAGCAATTGGAAGAAAGTACCCTTCAAATCTGAGAGAACTGGAGCAGCCAAAAAGGACTGGCCAAACTGCCAGGTGGAGGAATGAAGTCTATAAGAATTGCTTGACAGCAATTATTTCCTAAAAAAGCTGTGTTACCAAATATTAAATCTGTGGTGTCAATAATTTTATCAATACTAATTATTGAAACTGCAGGAATTAGTATTATTCTTTTATCCGGCAAATATATTGCCTTTTTGAGGGGCTTACCATATTCAAATACTCAATTATAGTATTATATAATTATAATACTACAATTTACGTACATGAGGGCATGTCCAACACTGCTTGCAGCTTAAAGTTTTATTTTATGATTTAAAACTATATGTAAAGTTCTGAATCAAAAACAGACAAAACATTGTGGAGACCAAATACTTTTGTCAATATCAACTTATTTTAGAGACAAATGTGAGTTATCGGTACGCAAGAGTGCCATGACTAATGTTTTGTCAACTCTATAAATTGCCCTATCATATTTTTAAAACTGCTATTTCCATCAGAATACTCAACATATTCAATTTGTCCTAAACATATCTTCGGAAATCCATCACTGACTCAAGTTTCAGTGGCGACTCAACATGTTACCTTTAATTTGTTTTTGATTCTAAAACAGTCATCTAAACTCAATGTCCATTGTCTTACTCAATAAAAAAAGAATATTGCTTGCATTATGATGCTGATTTAATTCTTTGCAAAGATAGTGAAAGAGCTTGGATGCCCCCCACCTATTTGTGCTGTAAGTGAATGGAAGAGTGACGTGAACAGTCTCAGGAAATAGCGACAAGTAGCTCTCTGTCTCTTTGCTTTAGTGCCTCGTCTTCAGGCCCTCTCAGCTACAAAACACAATCTGAAACAAGTTTAAACACTGATAAAGGAGAAATAGAATTGCTTTGTGTCTATTAACCATAAGGCCAGTTATAGTTTTTGTTGAATGCCAAGCAAAATTAAAAGAAAAAGGCAATTTAATAATGGCAGCAGCATGTGTTCCCTGAATCTGCAGAGACTCTTCAATAGTTTCATATATTGTCAAAAAAAACACAAATCACAAATCCCAACAGCAATTCAGCCCACACATTTATGTTCTGCATTAGTCTGAACAGGAACTATTTAAAGGTGACAAGTGAGAGTGCTAATATTGACTTTCTGATATTCAGTACAGCTGCAGTCATTTATTTGCCTTCCTAACACAAGGATCACATTCAATCCATAATGCATTTGTGTTGCTGAAAATTGTGTGCAATGTGCTACACAAGGATTCTGCATTTATACTCAACTCAAATTAACAATTTCCGGTGTATGACAATATCAACTGTGACTCAGGTCAAATGTTTTCACCACAAAAGTGTCATTCAAAGTATAATTTTTGTAATTATAATTATCAGGTTTTTACAATGCACTGCAAAATATAAATTCAACTTCATACTTCTTCCTTGTTACAGCAGTGTTTTAGCAACAACAGAAAGTCAGTGTTGGATGTGTATTGAAAAAACAAAAATGTTTTCATTTGGAGAGTAATATAATTACTGCAAATTTGATCCAATGCTAGCAGCCGGACATATCTGACGTTTATTCAACAATTTCAGTGACCTAAATTGCTACAGTAACAGGTTTCTGACACTGCTTATAAAAAGCCTTAAAGTGACACATAAAGCATTTTCAAACGGAGCTGTGTAAGCTAGGGTCTTTCTATCTTGGTTGCTTTTTTTTCTCGCTTCTGTCTCACAACCAAATAACTGGACACTGATCTCATCTTAGTCTAAGTCAAGAGTGCAAACTACAATGGTAGGGCCCATGACCTCAATTCTTTGCCACTGTCACCTGTGGAGACTAATATTATAGATCAATATAGAGTCAGCATTGGCTAGGTAGGCACTGACCAACGCTGAGCAGATAGAAATAAAACAAAAGATATTTTTGTACATTAAGAATCAAAACAAAATTAGACATATTTAAACCACATTTGCATTGTGTTTAACTGACAAGAACACATTCTGTCTGCCTCACCACTTCCAATGTCTCATTAGAAAATAACATGTCATGATGCCTGACTCATGCACACAGAGCCATATTGTCTATCTGCATCACTCATGCACATAGTAGAAAAATAAACCAGGTGACCTAGCATACATCCCATCCCTGCTACCAGATATGTATGTGACTGCTATAATGGCTTGTGGGTGACAGATCATCATTGCTGGAGCCTGTGGCCACCAGCTCCCCTGTCTGCCAATCACTGGCCTTCGAAGAACAGCTACAGAGAGAAAATGTCTTCTTCCACTGTAGGGATTGTTTCTGAGTGACAAGAATAACAAAAATACATCTGCTTTCATCTATAGTTTCTATACTGATCCATTGCTTCCGAACGGGCAGACAACCAACCATTAGTTAACTATATTAAGTGTCTCTGATGCTTCAAATTTTTGAGTGACACACTGAGTAACAAGTGACAAAACATGTCTGGCTTCATCCATCATGTATTTATTTCGGTCCGTCATCTCTGCCCACTGTTTGGAACTGCCACGTTGTCTGACAAGATGAAGCTGCACACTAACTTATCATGGATGTCATATACATAAGAAGTGTGTAACATGAGAAAAGGATGAGGGCGGAAAAACAGAAGAATTTGTGTGCCGTAAAATGTATATATGGGTGAAAAAATATTTAGTGTCAATGACATTAATGTATATGCATGTACTTGTGTGTGTTCCATACACGCTAAGTATAGCTAGCTCTAGCTTTTACCCAAATAAATAACATGTGACACTGGCTTTCTTGAGGGACAAGTGACTGATTCTGTTTTTTAAACTATGCTAACTACTTGTTCACTTGTCAGCTTGGAACTGATATGACCTGAATACCAAACAGAGTGGAAACTATCATGGCTGGCTACACCGCTGACGGACAAGTTATGGTAGATGTTTTGTGTGTGCCTGTCCATGTTGATATAAGGATGCATAATTTATTTGTGCATGTGTCCTTCATCTTGTGTTACGGACGGATGAGAACCCATCTAAAGTAACAACATTTTGTATGTCCTTGGTCAAGGATACAGAAGTGGTCACAAGATGGCCAACACAAATGTTTTGAAGGAAACGTAACGCTTAAAGAATTAGGAAATGTTAATTAACATACATGGCCACTTGCAAAAACGTACTGAACCTATTAGTATCATGGTCACTGACAACATTTTTCATTTGTCACACCAAAACATCCCATAGGCATTACTGTAAGTTGGTTAGAGATTTGGTGACCGCAACGGCCAGAACATTGTTTTTATACTCATCAAATAATGTGGCATATGCAACTCACAATTTCCCTTTATGTGGGGTCCTTAAAAGTACTGTTAAAGTTACCAACAGGCTGCATTCATTATATTTATCACAGAGTCAAAGTTACAGTAAATCTGGTTTGTTCATTACTCCATTGCTCCTTTCTTTTTTCTGTTTGTGAGACAGTTTAAACATATATCACAGTACAGTGTTTAAGTGTCAACCTTATCATTAGATTAAATCTTAAAGTGTTCTATCAGTGTGGTCAGGAGGTCAGTTTTTCCAGATATCAAGGCAGCAAGATCAAATAAACAACAAGGACTTGGAATTCAATTTAAGCCTTGGAGCAGGATAGCAGAGTTGTTAGACATGCATGGTTAAAAAAAGGGCAGAAAAACATTTGAAAGGTGTACTAAAGTTGTGTGTGTGTGTGTGTATATTTGTAGTTGTTTTTTTTTTATAAAGGACAAAACATATTAATCAACATTTCTGTAAATGTGGCAGTGTTAGTCAGTTGGCTAATTTTCAACCGTAGGTCAGATGATTTTAGACCATGGCAGGAACATTAATACAGATTAAAACAATAATACAGTTTAAAATATACACATAGTAATCAAAAAGACACCATACATTTAGCTAGATCAGAAATTATTTTTGTATGCCATGCGTAGTTGCAGAAAGCACGATCTTACAGAGATTACACATCAACAGTGACTTGAGTTAATATAAGAAGCCAAGCAAACATCGGGACACGTTCATGCAACTCCGACAACAGTCAGCCATGTGTGTGTGTCAGACGTGTGTGTGTGTGTGTGTGTGTGTGTGTGTGTGAGAGTGTGAGTGTGAGTGTGTGTTTGTTGAACATTGAGTGACATCAGGTAAAGAGGTCATCAGATCCATGTCAATCCATCAGTGCAAAGTGTATGTGGCAGGAAAGTGTGCATCTCTGTGTACTTGTCTGAATACAGAGGTGTTCATGTGTCTTTTATATTCATGAGTCCCTATTAGGTGGTGGGTATTTGTGGGTGGGTGTTTGTTTACGTGTCTGTGTGTGTGTGTGTGTGTGCATGCCTCTGGCTAATCCATCGGTGCACTGTGTACATGGCAGCCTGTAGACAGCTAGGAAAATGTGTGTGAAAGTGGTGCACGTTTGTTTGTGAAAGAGTGTTTCCCAATGCTGCTGCCAATGGCGTGGCGTTTATTAAATTAACCACGTGAATTCTGAGTGAATGCCTTTGTGTGTTCAAATGTCCTATATGACTTGTATAATCATCTGTGTAAGTAACATTAAGTGAGTGTGTGTGTTTGTGGGCGTGTGTACGCCTCTAGCCTACAACCCAAGAGTCTTGTTTGCATGCTGTCAGTCACTGCAGACAGCCATTGGCTAAACAACACGAGTGAGTGGAATTGCAAGAATTGGAGAAAGAAGGGGTAGGAAGGAAGAACATATAAAAGAAAACAGGGATATATACACATGGGACAAAGGAGGAAGAAAAAAGCGAGACAAAGGAAGTTGGAGACAGAGAGAGTGAGCTGTGAGGAAATAGAGAAAAGATAGAGAAGAGAAGAGAGAGAGAGAGAGAGGGAGGAGAGAGAGATGAGAGAGAGAGAGAGAGAGAGAGAGAGGCGGGGGTGGGGTCTCAAGGGTGCAGGCTTCGTACATTAAGAAGGTGAGTCATGAATTTGAAGATGCACACACACAACAAATATTGTACATAAATATATCTCTATATTATCTCTCCTCTCTCTCTCTATATATATATATATAATATATATATAATATATATTAATATATATATACTATATATATATATATATACACATATGTACACATGCATACTATACATATACACTCCCGGCCACTTTATTAGGTACCCCATGCTAGTAACCTGCTAGTTGCCTTAAGACTGCCTCATTCTTCGTGGCATAGATTCAACAAGGTGTGGAAGCATTCCTCAGGGAGTTTGGTCCATATGACATGATGGATCCACAGTTGACGCAGATTGTGGCTGCACATCCATGATGCGAATCTCCCTTCACCACATCCCAAAGATGCTCATTGGATTGAGATCTGGTGACTGTGGAGGCCATTGAGTACAGCGAACTCATTGTCATGTTCAAGAAACCAGTCTGTGATGATTCCAGCTTTATGACATGGCGCATTATCTGCTGAAAGTAGCCATCAGAAGTTGGGTACATTATGGTCAAAAGGGATGGACATGGTCAGCACAACAAATCAGGTAGGCTGTGGCGTTGCAACGATGTCAATTGGTACCAAGGGGCCCAAAGAGTGCCAAGAAATATTCCCCACACCATGACACCACCACCACCAGCCTGAACCGTTGATACAAGGCAGGATGGATCCATGCTTTCATGTTGTAGACGCCAAATTCTGACCCTACCATCCGACTGTCGCAGCAGAAATCGAGACTCATCAGACCAGGCAACGTTTTTCCAATCTTCTATTGTCCAATTTCGAGGAGGCTTGTGCAAATTGTAGTCTCAGTTTCCTGTTCTTAGCTGAAAGGAGTGGCACCCGATGTGGTCTTCTGCTGCTGTAGCCCTCTGCCTCAAAGTTCGACGTACTGTGGTTCAGAGATGCTCTTCTGCACCTTGGTTGTAAGGTGGTTATTTGAGTCACTGTTGCCCTTCTATCAGCTCGAACCAGTCTGGCCATTTTCCTCTGACTTGGCATCAACAAGGCATTTCGACCACAGAACTGCCGCTCACTGGATGTTTTTTTCTTTGCGACCATTCTCTGAAACCCTAGAGATGGTTGTGCGTGAAAATCCCAGTAGATTAGCAGTTTCTGAAATACTCAGACAGTCCTCTGGCAACAACATCATGCCACGTCAAAGTCACTCAATCACCTTCTTCCCCATACTGATGCTCGGTTTGAACTGCAGGAGATCTCTTGACCATGTCTACATGCCTAAATGCACTGAGTTGCCGCCATGTGATGGCTGCTTAGAAATTAGTGTTTCGAGCAGTTGGACAGGTGGACCTAATAAAGTGGCCGGTGAGTGTATATTACAGATACATATATACATGTATATAATATATACAAATACATGTTACATATACACACACATATTTACACACACACACACACACACACATATATCTATATATATATATATATATATATATATATATATATATTTATAGTCACCTTGGTGCTATGAGCCTATTTCACCAAGGTCAACTTGTCTCTTTACAAGAGGTGTAAAGCTGTCACATAAGCTGGTGCATGTCAGCTAGTAACTGAGAACATGGTGCATCAAACTCAAGGCCTTGCACAATATTAACCAAAACTAAATAAAATGCAATCAACATTTCAACAGAGCCTATAAATTAAGAGCAGTAATACATGTTAAACAAAAGTGATTTCAGAAAGAGCAGGTTGATGCCCTTTAATCAGTGGCGGTTCTATATCGAATTACACCCTGGGCGAGACCCCCTTCGAACCTTTGATTCGTTCTACTGAAAACATCAATCTTTAACGTTTAACTATTTTTCAAGTCAGTCTTAAAACAATTTGTAGTAAATATATAATAATGCACCATGACTTCCATGATTACATGCACTGTAGCTACCTGTAGTATGTACAGTATGACCAGTGTACTACTAGAAAAAATACAGACTATCACCAGCCTTAACCTTCATTTGATTAGTAGTTTTTTCAAAGACAGAAAATACAGATTACTTTGTTTTTGTACAATCACTATATTTGACTACAAGATAGTAACTTTTTCATGTGAATATTTCAACGGGTATTCCAAATATATTTATAATAAAATATGTGACGAGCTAATTCTCTGCTTTGGTAGGACAGGCTCTCACACTGACACACACACGCACGCACGCACACATACACACCTGTGCCCCTGCCTGCCTGTACGCATACCCCGTGTATGCTGTGGTCACGCGTCGCTCCTCATGATTCCTTAATAACGAGCTGGATGGCATCGTAGGGTGTCCGGTGCCAGACTGGAGCATAGACCACTATAGGAGCCATTAGTGCGGATACAACGGCCCACCGACCTGGGAGTGCACCATCCCTTTATCACTATTAAATCCCTCTTTTGTAATATATATATTACGTTGTATATTTATATATATATCGTTTCATTCCTTTGAAGACATTTGGCAGAGCACCATTGTCTTTTTTTTGTGTCTTACTCAAAAAAAAAAAGAAAGAATTTACAGAGAGCATATGCACAGATTAATAGCAAGTTTCTTGTTTGATCCTGATAGATTTGGACTTGCCCATCCCTTCCCTTAGCTGTTCCCTTAGTGGCTAGAGAGAAATCTGTTTGTAAAAGTTATTTTTTTGTAGCTTCTAGCTAAGTCTCTGGGGTTTGGAGTTTAGTTTAACTCCTCTGTCCTTGTTTGTACTCTCAGATATCAGCCATATTTTACTGTTTACTGATCGCTTTCAAATGTGTGGAAGTTGTGTTAAGTTACTGCTGACTGAAGCCAAATCTGTCCTGCTGTTGATGCTTCACATTAAAAGCAAGCTTTTCAATGGCGAATCGGCGCTATGTTTTGTGAAGAGGTTGGAGGAAATGCAATACGTTTGTCATTAATGTAATTTAAGCAGAGCTTCATTATCAATGTTATTGCTCAATAAAACAGGTCTAATCAACCATACATGGACATATACTGCACTACTTGGTTAGCAGATCAGTTTTAAATACTGCAGGGTGGAATGGTACAAACGGTAGCAGTTGCAGTTTGTGACCTGAAAGGTTCTTACTATAGTTTATCACTAGCAAATCTCAATCAATGTAAACCTTGCAGCTCGACTGCTATTGGCCGTTCACGTCATGGCTTGGAAAAAAAAAACTATGAAAAAACCCTATTATATTCTGAAAACTGACAGAGACATTTTCAGACAGATGAGGAATCCATCGCATTTTAGTAGTTTTCAGAGAATAACTGGCACATGGGGCTTCTAATAAAAGCCATTTAAAGCCTAGCTGATCCCCCCACTTTACAAGGGTGCAGCAGAGTGTCTAGTAAGTAGGTAGACTTGTTCAAGGGTTCTTGACCACGACACTGAGCCCTATCAGCCCCAGGGGTGCTGCTGAGGTACTTGTACTATACTTGAGTATTTTCATTTTATTTTTACAATTATATATCAAAAGGCAACTATTGTACTTTCTACTGCTCTATCTTTATTTGATAACTTAAGTCACTAATCACTTTGCAAGTTCAGATTAATACCATAAAATATAATGAACACATGATGTAATATACGTAGGTTAGGAAGAGACTTTATCAATCCCTGGGGGAAATTCACAAGCTAGTCCCATCTTTACCTGCTGCAACATTGTGATCATCACAATTTGGCAACATTTGTGAGTGCCTCTTTAAATGGCGGCAAATATGAACTACAACCCCCAAAAATATGTGCATGTAAGTGTCATCAATAAATTGGCAATTTGACATATTGATATCCCTTTATAGTTTGGAGTCAATGCTGTTTTCACTGGCTTTAATGCTTTTTGTTGACCTTTAATTTCATGCGAGTGAAAAGAGGAAACACGCTTTAAGCTGACAAATTTTCTTGTAGACAATAAGTTGATCTCATATACTGTTTTGTTGATTGATTTCTCAATTTGAAAAAAAGAAAATAGCTCTATATCACCATTTGTCATTTCTATAAGGATATGGTTCCAAACCTTATAATTTGCTTTGCTCAGCGTGAAAAAAACAATCTCGAAACAGGATTGGGCTAAAATTCAGGGTGATAACGATGATAACAATTTTGGACATATCTACCCGATAGCACAACGTCCAGGGTCTGTTTTTTTGGCTTGGCGGGCACGTCTATTTTCTATTGTGAGTGTTTGTCTGTTTCTGGGGTTGTGTCAAGTGTGTTCCCCCATCGAGTACAAAAATGTATTCACACCAATATATATAATAATAATAATAATAAGTGGTGCTGTAGCTCTAGTACCAAAACAACAATCAATTGTATTGTCTTTTGCCATCTTTGAAGTATGAAAAACATTCAAAAAGGAGAAAAATATAACAGGAGCTATTTTTTATTGTTTAGCAAAAGACACTTGCTTACACATTAACTTATTTACTTTGTTTAGTTTTGTGCTAGCTCTTCAAACATTTGAGATGCATGCTTTATTGGCAGGATTTTACTATTTTAGTTGAATTTTCAAGGTTTTAGTTTTAAGGTTGTTTATAAAATCAAAAGAAATTTAGCCAAATCTGACTACTCAATTAGTTTGCACTTTTTGATTTGTCAGACACAAAAACGTAGGAAAAGACAGCTTTATGTTCTGTTGTCAGTAGAGGGCGCTACTGCTCGGTTGGGGAATCTCATAATGTGAATGTGTAATGTGAGTCCTCAACATTGTGTTGAAAATATTAAAGGCATTTTTTGAATTTCTATATTTAAACCTCTGGTTTCTTTAGGCTTCAGACAATATGCACTTTGATTGGGCAGCATCAGCAGAAAAACTATTTTGTGATAAATATTAATATCAATCAAAATAGGAAATCTATATTGTGGTCACATTTTTCTTCCATATTGCCCAGCCCCAGTTGTTTCTAAAAATGGATTAACAGTGGACATGTTTTCTACTTAATTCTGTTTGAACAACAGTTTGAGACAACATTTAAAAAAAAAAAATATCACAACCCAGACATGTTATATTAAAAAGAATGTCTCCTCCCTCAAAAGCACAAAAGTTTCTTATTGTTTGGATCATTACTTAATTTCAAATAAATACAAATCAAACACTTCTCATTTCCTCTTACATTGTCCACATGCTGAAAACAAAAATCTGTTACATTACTTGTCACAGAGAAAACATCTCATCTTTTCTACGCTTGTTAGGCACAGATGGCAATAAAAGGAATTCTGTAGAACGAGTAAATCTATTAGAACACACAGTATTGTGGACATTTAAGGCTGGTATTAAATTCCTAACTGTATCTATTTTGTCCCTCAGTGTGATTGCAAAACAAAACAGCGGCGGAATGTCATTTTTCTCTTGGAGGCAGTGGGTGGTGTAATCCAGCCTGGAGTCTGTTCCAGTAACACTGAACTAACAAAACAACCAGAAAGACCTTTACAGCAATAATGAGGAAGTTGTTCATAGCGGAGGCAAGGAGATGTCACGCCTCGGTGTTTTCGGTGCTCATTGTTTTGTTTTTGTTGTAAATTAAGTTTTCTGCTGCGATACCTGGAGCTCTTTCACCAGATATGAGCTCATGAACTTCATGAAAACAACACCAGTGGATTTAATTCCCAATTTTCTTGCCTCTTCCGTACAACCTTCATCCTAGACTATACATCTGTCCATTGCACATATTATATATTATTTTTACATCTTGCACTCAACCCATTCAGCCTCTTTTTATTTTCCTTATACAACAGTTTTTTTCTATGTACTGTACATTTTAATTTCTGTATATATTGTTTATTTCATATTGATGTTTTATAGGTTTGTTTATGTATGCACCATGTACCAAGGCAAATTAAACAAAAGTGCAACTTATTGTGGAAATAAACCCTTTACTGACACACACACGCACACGCACACGCTTACAAGTACAGGCTTACATGCAGATTGAGTGATGGCTGTTATCAGCATACTTTGGGCAGAAGTTTGAGCTTCATCTGACCTTAACACGTTTAATTAACCTGCATAATCCTTCTACACTGATGGAACTGGCTGTAGGCTGGCTGTCCATTACTTTAAATGAGGAGATTACCTTTATTGTCGATGTCAGAGTGAAAAACTAGAACTACCTCATGTGAATAAGCATGAACAACTATACAAAGGCTAGACGATCAATAATACTTAGACTGCATGTAGTAATGTCACTTCTAAAGCATCATCATCACAATATATTTTCATATTGGATGCCAAACAGCAACATGTGTCAAGTACAACAAAGGCCTGGCAATCAGCATAGTAAAATATATATTCCCAGTGTCCCACCTCAGATTTACCAAATTGAGTTGTTTCCATGAAAAACCAGCTGACTGCAGGTGCCTGACAATTCCAGAAAAAATATTTGACATAATAAAGTGGTTGTACGTAACTTGCAGTAGTTTGATGATGGCACCCACAAAAAAATAATATTATACTGAATTGAAGCAATACTGGTTAAAATGTCCGCTGTGTAAAAAAATGTGCAGCCTTGCAGGCTTAGCAGAATGTGATGCCAGAATGAGCAGGATGGTTTTTTTTTTCAATTCCGCTACTGTGACTTCCCTAAAAGGCACATAATCCAGATTGATAATACCAAAGTTTATAAAGCGGTTCATGACTTCTACAGCTTAACATCTCTGTTTTCCCACATTTCCTGTCATTCTTCACTGGCTACTGAAGAATAGCTGTGGAAATAAAATGATACC
>NC_045734.1:19858089-19874573 GCF_008692095.1 Etheostoma spectabile | reverse complement strand
AAATTCCAACCAGACATAAAGAACTATGCGTTCAATGAAGGTATCTAGTCTCTCTTCTTATTGGCCAAAAAGAGCTTTTCTTTCCTGTTTAAATGGGAATTCATGCCTTTTTAGTTTAAATGAGAATCTATGGCTGTTTATTGTTTTCAGTGGAGATTATCTTTGCAGTACTGATGGTATTTAACTGTGACTCATCTCTGCATAGGCAACAGGGGTCTGACATAAAAAACAAACATAAGGTGTCAGCAATGCAGGTGTTTACAACAGCAATCACTATCAAGGGCTACACGATATGGCACTATGCCATGCACCTGGAAAGAAAGCCACGTTGTGGAGGCAAGTATTGCTGCTTTTGTTATTATTTTTTAAACTTTAAGAGCATCCAATTAAAATGCCCACATCCATTATATGATTTTATTATATGAATTCCAATTTAGCCCAATAAAATGATTAGATCTCTCTGATTTTAAAGTGTCATTAAATTATTTTATTTATCTAAATTTAAAGTGATTATGTAATAGTTAAATCCTCATCGTCACTCATTAGATACAAATAGCTCTTATACTGTAAGAACAGTGACAGTAGTTTGTAACCTCAACACTATTAGTAAGACTTACAAGGTTGTTATATGTACAGTATTTCACTTGAAAGAAAAGACTGTATGTAAGGGTTAGAAGCTTGAGTGAAGATAATTACCTCTTCTGAAGAGTCCATCATGTTGTTTTAATCCCCCCGTCTCCTTGGCTACAAGCAACTGTGTGGAGGATGGGTGGGGGTGCGTGCGCAATCACGTAAGGCTTGTATCATGTGGACGCGCCAACACTTACGTTTGTCATACATAATTCCTCAGGGAGGCAACAGAAACTACGCACTATAGCTTTAAAGTTGGCTACTTCACTCAGGAAATCTAGTGAGTGGTGAATACATGTTCACACGCCTCCTGGTGCATCTGTTGCAAGGTTGTTTTTTTCTGTGTGACCTTGCAAAGCTTGTGTCGATTCCTGTCTTTCTTTATCCATTACCTCTATCAATTCCTTACTCTGACAGTATCCTTTTCTATCTGACATAAAAGAAAATAAATATGAGGCCAGCAGGTGTCAAGAGGGATCCTCCTCGCTCTCTCTCTCTCTCTCTCTCCATCTCTTTCTCTCTCTCTCTCTGAAATGGTAGGAAATTGGATGGCAAGTTGCTCCCTGTTGGGTGTCAGACTGGAGTATTTTTATCATCTGTATCTGTCAAATGAAAGTGCCTGGTCCCCAATGTCCTTTCCAATGTGTGAATATGCTATTTGCTCTATACTGTAATGTTTTGCAGCAAAGTCAAGCCATTTTAGAAGCAAGGGCAGCTCAAAAGTTAGACTCACTGGAAGTTACCATTTTGGAAATTCCTGTTTGCTGGGACATTCATGTAAACAGTCACTCAGGCTTAATTGTGCTATTGCAACACTACTTTTCTGGTTGCTACACCACAGACCAACTAAACTCAGTTAGAGGACAGGGTTGCAAGTGGTGCACTGCACAATTAAACAGGGCTACTTATTGTCTGATTTCCATAGAAGAAGAAAAATGGCTCATCTTTTTCCAATACAGGATAATCCTATAACAAATTGGGCCCTAATAACAGGTAAAACAAAATGAACACAACTCATTAGGCTGGTTTATATTTTCAATTCAAAGAAGGCCATATGGCATAGTTATCCTAAATTCCCCTGTAATTGATCTGTGTTGCATTCAAAGTCTGCTGTACATAGCATTCAAAAGGTTAGAGTAATTTTCCCTTTAAATGTACAATCCAGTCTTGGTGTCAATGTGAAACATAGATAAATTAAAGACAGAGATATGGTTTCCCTGTTGATGACATTAGCAGCTGTCTTTTTTCAACATAACCTTCTGAATCCAATATCACATATCACATTTGGCAGTACTGGTCTGTAAAAACACATTTGACTTGAGTTAAACATGACTTGTGTGATTCTACTCAATCCATCTGATATGTAATACACGTTACAATAACTAATCATTCACAATTTGCAGTGTTTATTTGTTGCAGTGTTATTCATTGATCGGTGTTGTTTTCTCTTTTTTGTGATTTTTCGGTACAGACATTGGAAACTATACAGTATACCGATAAACTCAGGCTGAACAATGTCCTCATTGTTATTGCTGCAATGGGATTAAGTAATGTTATTCTCATTCATTAAATGAAAGTAATTCTCTTGTTGTGTAAATTTAACTTAAATATGTAAGATTAGAGACTGGGTATTACCTAAAATGGAATAAATCAAAATAACAGTGGAAGATGGATGTACTGACATGATCCATTGGGCATAGCCTCACTTCACTTTATGCTACAGAAACTTTGATTGAATACAGCTTCCCAACAAATTAAGTGAATTTCCATTAAACAGCAGTGGACATTTAATGTCAACCTACCATCCTATACAAAAAAGAAGATGAATTCCCCTTTATACTATCATTCTTAATTCCTTAATTTTGAACCATTCATCATCATCTGTCAGCTGTATCTATAAAACACGTTTGCAGCTGTTTCAATGTAAACAGTGGAATGGTTAGCATTGCTAAGCCTAATTGACAGGTCACCGTGTAGCCACACCTCTAAAGCATGCCTTGCTTTATCGCCAATTTTAAAATAACTTACTTGCTTACTTACGCCTACTACCCCTCCTGGGGCATAGGCCGCCAAAATTTTAAAATAAATGGGACCATATTTTACAAAATGACCATTGTGCTGTATTAAAAAAGACTCAAAACTAGCCATTTAGACTATAATATTATTGTGAAAATGTTAACTAAGATATTAAATCAAGTTAGAGGTAGGGTCCTTCCTCCATAGACTTCTATAGAAACAAACTCCAAATTTTGGGAACCAGTGGAGTGGCGCCCTACTGGAAATGAGATAGAATGCAGGTTAAAGGCACAGGGTAAGTGTCAGTAAGCTTTGATGTCCTTGCTTGAAAATTGGAGACTATATACAGTTAGTAACTTTGTAAGACAATAAACATGTTCCTAATAAAAGACACACAGGAAAACCTTTTAACATAAATAAGATAAAATCCAGGGGAAGGCTATTGTTTTGCCTCTTTTAAGCTTCTGCTACTTTCCACTTTGAACAAAACTGCCATGTGAAAAGGGGTTTTGCACCACAATCGATACCTTATTGGATTTACGCAGTGGCCAATGCAGGGCAACTTCCCTTTTTAGCATTAATGTAACACAATAAACAATAATGGCAATACCATGCTTCTGATCTCAAAATGCACTGGGGACCTGAGTGTGTGTCTTTGTGTGTCTACTGTGAGCAAAACAAAGAAACCACAGAGGAAATTGGCTACAGAGCAAGTTGAAATCAAGTGCTTTGTAATCTTGGGTTTGTTCCATTGATACAATAGATGCAATCAGATAATCAACTTTTTTCCTCTTCCATAATCATCTCATCTTATAGTGTGTCTTCGTCTCTTTTTTTCCTTCATCCACAAATTATCATTTGTTCTCTTCACTTTGCCCATTCTCCGTTTTCTTCTGTACCACTTCTGCTTTATGTAGCCTTTTCTTTCCTGTCTTTCTCATCTCACCTCTAATCATGTAGTCTCTTCTATTTCTGATGTTTCTTATGCCCTCAATCCTCTCCCTCCTCATTTTCAAAACCCTGCATCTTTTTCTTTTCCTCAAATGCATCCCTCTGTTACGCCCCAGTCTAGAGGTGCCTAGGACTCAACATGAACAAAAAAGGCCCCATTTTCCCCGTCTCCCAAGTAGCCACAAAACTAGAATACAAAAGTATTTATTTGACATTAATTAGAACTCATAATTAAACAAACATATGTAACTTTAATAAGGCTTCAGGGTGGCCTACCACTAAATGACAATCAACCCTGTCTAGACACGGACTTCTATTTCGTATAGGCTTCGCCCTCTAGGGCTACCTATTGGGTTTATCCCTTCGCGCATCGCAGTCGTGAAGATTTTCTTTCCCGCCCTAGCGTCCAGCTCGGGCCTCAACTACGTCCGCATTTCCTGCATAAATACAGAGCGACCCGTTGTTCGACTCCCTTTTTCTTCAAAGCTCACCAGTATGAAAGACAAAGTTCCAGTGGTGCTCGCGTCGGACCCTCCTGCCAGACCGGCTACATCCTGCCGCCGGCCCTTCACCCCCTGGGACCGCCTCGGCCCGTTCTCGCCGCCCAGGCTCTCACCCGGCACGCCTCCTGCCAGTTTTTGCCCCTGCTCATCTAAAGACTAACTGACAGGCGGAAGCTCTTCTGGTCTTGCCGGCTTGCGGGGGCAGGAACGGGAGCAAGGCAGACAGACGAAAACACCGGCAACACCCTGGATCCGCGGCGGGCTTCTTTCGACAGCATGAGTCCGCTGGCTCTGTTCTCTCGGACAGCGCCCGCCGTTACCGGTCTTTTTTTCCCTCCTTACCCTTAGGAGGATTGGGCCTGGAGACGGCGATCGCGCTCTCCCACGGACTCTCCGTCTCCCGAACGGCCAGGGGCACCGCCGAGCGGCTTCCCCTTTGCCTCAGACGGCCCCAGCCTCCACCGCCAAGCTCCCCTCGCTGATCTGCCGGGGAGGCAGAGGACGGCGGCAGAGCGGAGAGCTAGCACTCCCTGGAGCTGCTAGCCCCCGCTCTGCGCCTTTTTGAGCGGGGATGTTAACTCCGGAGCCGCCCCCTTCACGGGCCCCACTCTGCTGCTTCACAGAGCTTCGGCCGGGTGGCTTTTCTCCCACTGGGAAACTGAGGTCTCCGTCTCTCGCTACGCCCCGTTTACTCGGGCTCAAGGCACACGGCTGCGGGTTTCCCAGGGCTGGCAGCACAACAACGTAGCCCACCGCCATCCTCACCCGGATTACGGTGCCCACGTGGCGCTGTCCGGGTCATGGCTTGGCAGACTGGCCCAGTGAAACACCTGGTTCCACATGCCTCAGCTGACCGCGCAGTTAGACGCTAGTTTGGCGTCTGTACGGCCCCTTAGCTTCAGAGCTTTTTCGGCACGGTCACCCTCCGCAGCAACAGCCGGCACCACTCGGCCGGCGGGCTGCACGAGGTCGGAGACCCATGAAGCGGCCCCACCTGGTCCAATCCGCCTCCCGAGCCACCCAGCACAGCAACGACGTGCTATCCGGGACGCGGGGATCGTCTGTCTTCGGCTGAGAGTTGGAACACACGGCATGTTAGAGGGCCACTACCTCCCATCTTAAAGTCGTTTTTTCCCCTCAACCAAACAGCCCTTGTTTGCTCTGAACAATGCGCTGATATGACAGTCGTTCCCCACAACAACACGGTAACCGCTGCCGCATGCGGAGCGCCACAGCTCCCTCGTTATGCCGGCAGCGGGAATCGCGCCCACCATTGTGGTGACGCCGCTCAATCAACCCCCTCCCCACGGCGATGCTGGCGGGACGAGGGACACGTTAGAGAAAAGAAGGAAAAGGAGAGGCCGAACAGCCCCTTTTTGCTCTAAACAAGACGCTGTAATGACAGTCGCTCCCCACACAAGCACACACCAAGCCGTCGCCGCGAGCGGGGCGCCATTGCGTCCCCGCTGCGCAGACAGCGGAAATGAGCGTCCACCCACGGTGACGACGACGCTTGTCCACCCACCTCCCCCACGCGATGCCGCGGGCGGGGTCGTTAACCCATGTACCGCTCCGCCCCCACACGGCGGCGACCGGCCACTGCCCTTTCGAAAAAGCCCTACCATGGCTGGGCGACGCGACGCATCACTCGTCTCGCCCAGCGGCGGATGGTCTCTGCGCTCCCTGCCTGCCATGTCGGTGAAAAACACTCAGACATGTGCTCGCCCGCTGTCAGAGTGCACGCTGCGTATGGCTTGGACTCACATGGACCGTGGATGTCAAAGCTGATAACACGGGGTTACACACTCCAGTTCGCCTCCCCCCCCCCCCCCCACCCCTTTCGCGGGTGTGTTGGAGACGACGGTCTCATCCCTGGCAGAGTCAGACGCAATGACGTCAGAGCTAGAAGGTTGCTGACGAGCGGAGCTACTTCCCGCGTCACTCCAGGGGAGAAAACGAGGGTTTTTACTCTCTCTATTTTCACTCCCCCAAAGTCGGAGGACTGCGTCCCTGCAACCTGTCAAAATCAACCGGTATGTCATGGAGCGCCCCTTCCACATGCTCACCATCAGGCACGTGTTGGAATGTGGTCGCCACGACAAATGGTTTACACCCGTGGATCTGAAAGACGCTTACTTTCACATCCAATCATTCCCAGGCACAGGAAATTCCTGCGTCCTCCTTCACGGACTCACTGCCCCCGCACCTTTTCCAAGTGCATGGAAACGGCGCTCCAGCCTCTACGGGAGAGGGGCATCGAGTCCTCTTTTATTTGGACGATCTGCTCATTCTAGCCCCCTCTCGGGCAGCCGGCTGCACACTATGGAGGTTCTGCAGCACCTGCAAACGCTGGGTTTTTGCCATAAATTGGAAAAGAGCGCCTTGTCCCCGCACAATCGGTAGTTACCTGGGCTAGACATGAACTCGATCAGCATGAGAGCCAGGCTGTCAGCCAAGCCTCCTCAACCTGGCATACTGGGGAACCCCAAAGCCTTTCTTCCGGTTCCACTGGCAGAGTGACATCATAGTTGACGGTGTACACAGACCGCTCCCTCACTGGCTGGGGAATGTGCGAGTCACAGGTGGTGGAGGGGGGCCTGCCTCCTCCCCTCTCCCTCACATAAACTGCCTGGAGCTGTCCACGGTGTTGAAGGTGTTGAAACACTTTTCACCAGTGGTGACGGGGAGGTATGTTGTAGTACGGACGGACAACATCGCGGCGGCGGCGGCGTTCATAACCGCCAGGGCGGCATACGCTCAGCCCTGTTAGAATAGCCAGCGCCTCCTGCTGTGGGCGCACAGCCACCTGCTGTCTCCCAAGGCAGTGTATATCCCGGGATTTTGAACCGCGGCCCGACTTGAGTGCGAGGGGGGGCCCTCCGCAACGAGTGGAGATTGAATCCCACTATCGTTCAAACGTTATGGCAGGTTCGGGGAAGCGGAGGTGGATCTGTTCCGTTCCCGAGAGAACACACAGTGCCCACTGTGGTTTTTCTTGAGCGCGGCGGGACAACCCTCCCCTCGGCGTAGACCGCCTTCTCCCACAAACCCTGGCCCAAAACCCTCCTATATGCTTTTCCCCCCGGTCCCTCTGATCCCTCGCCTCCTGGACGCGTCCAGGAGGAGGATCTGTTACTGTTCTGGTGGCACCGGAGCGCACGAGCGCGTCCTGGTTCCCAACCCTCGTTCACTGCTGGTGGCTCCCCCCTGGCAGATTCCGTGGCGGGAGACGCACTATCGCAGCTGAACGGTGATCTGTCTCCCCCGTGATAAACAGAGACTGTGGGGCTGGTTGCTGAGCGGGAGCGCTTCAGAGATTAGGCTTGCCCCCCGCCGTGGTACGCGCCATCCAGGGCTCCAGAGCCCCCTCTACCATAGCGCTACGCAGGGCGCTGGTCTGCCTTCCCGCTGGTGCACAGAGAGGACGCAGATCCCACATCGTGTCCCCTACCTCTCGTGCTGACGTACCTACAAACTCTGGTGGTAATGATTTGGCTCGTCTACAGCCAAAGCATACGCAGCAGCCACTTCATCCTGTCACGAAGGTTTCGTGTGAGAGGACAGTTTTTGCGTATCCCCTGGTGAAGCGTTTCCTGAAGGTGTAGGCGTCAAAAACCGGCTGTTCCCCCCCGCCCCCAATGACCTAGCTCTGTGCTGCGGGCTCTGGGGAAGCCCCCCTTTGGCCTTTGGCACAGGCTTCGCTCAGATGCTGCGCTTAAGACAGCACTTCTCCTTGCCCTAACGTCGGCCAAAAGAGTGAGTGATTTGCGCACTGTCATTTCTCTCCGTCCGCCTCTCCATTAGAGGGGATGGGAGCGCAGCCACCTTACAGCCAAACCCTCCTTCCCACCGAAGACTTTATCTAGTTCTTTTCGGTCGAGGGTGTTTCCCCTCGAGGGTTTTTTCCCCCACCTCACGCTAACGAGCGGAGGAGGCTTCCACCGGTTGTGTCCGTGCGCGCTCTGTCACAATACGTTTTACGCACGGCAAATACAGGAAAACTCAGCAGCTGTTTGTGCATTATAGAGAACACTCCCAAGTTCAGCCCTCTCAAAACAGCGTCTGTCCCTGGCTGGGCAAGGCTATCCCAGGCTTATAGTCGGAAGGGAAAGAGCCCCCCCCAAGATTCGGGGTCACTCTACGAGGGCTTTGTCGGCGTCTGCGGCTCTATTTAAGGCATGGCATAGCCGACATTTGCGCGGCAGCTTCTTGGCTTCTCCGTGCCCCTTCATCCGCTTTTATCTGCGAGATATGTCTGAATCTTCCATATCTCATGCGGTTTGTCCACAGTCAGTGACGCGTAATGCCCGCTGAATGTGCTTAAAAAAAAAAAAAAAAAGCGGATGCCTTGTTTGTCGCCATCTCCTTCACGCCTAGTCCGCAATGCCCTGCTCTGCTGTCTCACCCCTCCTGTATCTGGGGTATTTCTGTGAGACACAGCTCTTGTCTAATACGTTTCATAATCATGTTGCATGCATGGAGGTAATCATGTCTCTCCGTGCATGCGCGACAGGATCAATCACGCTTAACCCCCCCTAATCAGTACTACTGCATCTTTGCGGGCCCATGAACCTTTCCGGCCGCGCCATTGGCAGGGCAGGCTTTGTCAGAAGATGACTCTGACTAGCCTCTGTACATTGTTCTGGGCAATGTGGTGCATGTTTGGCTTGTGGACCTTGTGCCGCAGGTGGCTTGACTACATCAGCTTCGCCCTAACCCAATAGCGTAGCCCTTAGAGGGCGAAGCCTATACGAAATAGACGTTAGTTACTTGGTAACTCCAGATTCTATTGTATAGGCGTAGCCCTCTAAGGTCCGGCCACCTGCTCCTAGAACATTAGTTAAGAAAAAGCTGAGTTTTGGGAGTCGAACAACGGGTCCGCTCTGTATTTATGCAGTAAATGCGGACGTAGTTGAGGCCCGAGCTGGACGCTAGGGCGGAAAGAAAATCTTCACGACTGCGCATGCGCGAAGGGATAAACCCATAGCGGGCCCTAGGGGCTACGCCTATACTAATAGAATCTGGAGTTACCAAAGTAACTAACGATATTGAACTAATGAACCAAAAAAATGACAATGACTTACCTTCCTAACTAAATAAACAGGAGAAAAACTAAAAAACACACCTGGCGGTCCACCCATACTACTGAAACAAAAAGTATCTAATCTAAAAACTGATCAAAAACAGTGTGGCCGGATGGGAGGAGAGGAGGATGAGGAAGGTCTGCTGCCGGATGATGGCCGCCATCTTGCTTCTTTAAATATCTGGGGATCCCCAGCTGCAGCCAATCATGGGTTAGGCATGTCTGCTTCCACCAATTATCTCCACGCTATAGCACAGCGCTATTTGCATGTGAAAACACAATAAAACAAGAAACATGCACACACATAGCCAAACACAAACAAATATGACAGCAGTCGTAACACCCTCCATCAGCTATTTGTCCGCTAATATTCTCTTCCACCAGAAGAGGGCATCTCAAAGGGAACTATAATACTACCGTCTCCTCCTCTTCTTCCTTGTAGAGAAAGGAGGATGAAAATAGAAGGAGGACCAGGAAATCAAACTGATCTATAAGCAGGAAGTCTTGCAAACTGTCCTCTACACCCCCATACACCCCCCCCCCCCCCCCCCCCCCCCCCCCACACACACACACACACACACACCACATTACACCATACTAGACACACCCACACAGACTTTCTACAGAAAGCTAGCCTCCAAAGACAAGAAAGTAGAGGGGAGAAAATGCAGAGGGATGAGGGATAAAAGACAAAAAAAGATTAAGCATGAAAGGAAGATGAGGTGGATCTGCCATAGGGAGACTGTAAGGAAAAGAAGCAAAAGAAGAAAAGAAAGAGGGAACAGACGAGGAGGAAGGATGGGGACAAAAGCAGGGTGAGATGAGACAAATGAGGGGGGCAACAAAAGAGACAACAGACAGTAAAAGCATCTACACATGGAAGGGAAAAGCATCTTTGTTCCAGTGCGTTTACTTTTATATACTGTAAATATAAATTAAAAAATGGTTCTACAACACACATGGCAACAGCACATTTCAGAGTAATATGCTAGAGAAACAATGTCAATGAAAGACAAACAATGAAAGGCTCTATTGTACGGGGCAAGATTAAGAATTTTGTTTACTGTATATAACCAAGTCATCTACTTAGCCATGCTTCTAATTATATTTGTCTCAATGGATGGGTGGGGGTGTTGTGGACTTCACAATAACCATGTTTTTACCTTAATTTTAGTTTTTCCTCATCAAGTCCTAAAACAATAGACCTACAGTACATTAATTCAAACTACTTTTGTCTGGTCCCTTAAAACACCCATATTATGCCCGATTTCAGATTAATTGTATTTTGAGGTTGTACCAGAATAGGTTTACATTGGGTCATTTTCAAAAAACACAATATTTTTGTTGTACTGCAGATCCTGTTTTCACCCTGTGTGTTTAAGTATCTGTTTTAGTTACAGTGTGAGACGTCTCACTTCTTTACTATCTTCTTACAGTAAGGGTTCTCATAGTGCAGATGCTTTGCCGCTTGCTCCTGCTTGCATATTTCTGCTGATAATCATGCTTTTCCTCTGAGAGCAGCGGCTCTTGGATACTTAACACAACATGCATAAATCACTGGACTATACATTTTTTGTAGACATAGGCTATTGGCATATTTTTAAAATTGTCTGCGTGAGCGTGGCCTACCAATAGCTTAAGCCTGTTCTAAAGTGACTGTAGCTAAAGCTAATTAGCAGCGAGATGCCTCCTTTCTTCATGGATGACTAGTACAAACTCCTTCAGGAGGATTGCACTTCTGGAAACCAAGGTTCACCGATTAGAAGTAAACGTGGAAGTGAACGGCTCATGTGGAAATGAAACCACTTTACCATGGACCCAAAACAATGGTCAAAAGCATGCTAAAACATGGTTAATCAGCACCAACAAGACTACAAAGAAAAAGGAGGGCTGTGGAACGGGTAATAAATCAACAAGTGGTAGTCCTCCCTGGAACTCTTTTGGTGCAAAGCCTAAGCATAAATCATTTTCCTGGAACAACTAACGGGCAGGGCACAGCACCTGAGATTTGTGACACGACCGTCTGGCCTGCATTATCATCCAGGCAGAGCGCCTCTTTAACCCCTGTACTTAGTGGGACACAGCCGTGGACAGTTGCAAAAGGAAAAATCAGCAACAAAATGCCTCCCCAACAACCTGGATTGCATCTCATTGTCACACAGCAGGGTTCGGACTGAGAGCAATTGAAAAAGTAAAAAGCTAATAACTGGGCCTCAAACCCTGATTGAAGGTGACTCTGCTGTAAAAGATTTAAAAAGCAGTAAAAACACAAAAATACTCTGTTTTCTCAAAGACATGGTGTCTGACTTGACCCAAAGAATCCTGGGTATTGTGGCAGCACACCCAACTGTATAGAACATTATACTGCATATAGGGTCACATGATGTTGTAAAACAACAGTCTGAATTGCAGAAACTGGACTTTATGGAACTGTTGAACACAGTCATTTCCCTAAACGCAGATGTGTTTATCAGTGGCCCTATACCGCCAGTGAGAGAAGGAGCTGAGAGATTCAGCTGACTGTTGGCACTAAACAAATGGCTTTAAACTGAATGTACCGTCCATTCTCTTCGGTTCATTATCAATTTTAACATTTTATGGGACCGCATACATCTTTTTAAAGCAGATGGACTTTTCCTTAACAAGCCAGGAGTAAAGCTGTTCACCTCTAAACTACTTTATTTTCCACGCTACACATCTGCTCCCTCCACCAAGGACACGAGACAAGACAAATCTAAACAACAGGAAGACGTAACAAAGTGCGGCAGTGACCACAGCCCCCACCTGAGCAAAGTTTTGACCATGGTAGACCACAGAGCAGAGACAAGAAATATCAACCCGTCTTTTCACCCGTCCAATACCACTCAAACCCCCTTACTAACCCAAAAGCCTTTGAGGATGCATCGCTCTCTCCTTTCACCCTTTACCCTCTTTTCCCTACCCCCATGTTGGAGTTTACTGACAAGATGAGGCAGCTGGTAGATGCTGGAACCAAATTTACACCCCTTCCGTCCCCCCATTGTTTCGACCCCGGCAAAAAGTGAAATGTCAGGTACTTCTACCAGAATGGCAGCTAAGTAAGGATGCTTGTGTGCAAAATCCAGAAAGCATTAGGCACCAGACTGCACACCTAGTGGCACTCATGACTCTTTCCAAGACAATCCCAGGCCCTGTGTATTCAATTCTTCCTCAATTTATGTTGTGATAGGTAATAGAAAAAGAATGGCGATTAAGCACTTAACTGCAAACTTAGCAAATTTAGCATCCATTCCTCGTAAGCCACAGCCTGTCCTAAAAAACAAACAAAAAAAATAACACTAGCCTTACTAAACGTCAGGTCTTTGGCGGGAAAATCATTTTTAGTCAATGATTTTGTTATTAGTCACAATCTAGATTTAATGATTTAACTGAAACCTGGTTAGACCATAATAACAGTGCTGCTGTTCTCCAACATTTGTCAGTACAAGGCAGGATTAGCTGGGAGACGTCTTCTAAAACAGGGCGCACTTGTGGAATACCTGCAGAACAGGGACATGTAAGTAGTTCTTTTGTAGATTATTGTGAACTAGTGTGTGTTGTAGCAGTGTTTTGCCATTGAGAACGAGCTAGCTGAAGGCAGAGGACATTCAGAAACCAGTATTTCACTCAAAACAACGTGGATGGGTTTTTCCAAGTTTGTATGTCTGTGGAAGCAGCAGAGACACAAATTGACATCCCAAATCCCAGGAAAAGTTTTTTTTTCATTATATGGGCACTTTAAAACTAATCAGTTTGCCTCAGAGAGACACTGTTTGTGAAAACCATACAATTACATCTGACATTCTGGAACCAGTAATGTACTGAACAAATGAGTTAAAATGGTATGATTAATCTATCATCAAAATAGTTGCTGATGAATTGATGGTCATTTCAGGATAATGTAGGATAATTAACGAGTTGGAACAAAATATTGGGATAATGAACAATATTTTAATCACTGTTTACAGTCAAGGGAATACAATAAATTATGAAAGGTTTGGTTAAGTGATATTTGAACTGTATAGTATTATTGCTCATATATCAAACCAGTCTCACAGCAGTTCGTGAAATGTTCTTTAGAGGAGCTTTAAGTCATTTCTTTTTTTAAGACCGTTGATTTGTAATGGCTTTTAGGAGAATACAATTACCCACCTCAATGAAATATTGGAAAATGGAAATCTGGTAATACTTCTTCAAAAATGGATGCACAGCATTTTGAGTACCTTTTTTCAATTACTCTTGACATAAAGATTGCTGGACTCAGGAGAACATCACTGCTGCATGAAGAGCAGAGACACTGCTGCTGTGAGTTAAGTGACAGACACACACACGCAAACACACACACACACACACACACACACACACACACACCCCGGATTGAATGAGAGGATTGAGGACAGGGAAAGAGACTGTCAGCTGTTACACTGTCACAGCTGGTGACATGGTGTGTGAGACTGCCTTGGTGGGCCTTCCCTGTGTGTGTGCTTGAGATACACATGCTCAGTGTAGATCATCAGGCCTCAGATTGAACTGGACTGACAGGCCATTGCTCATAGAGACCACTGCTCTGTGTGTGTGTATTTCTATAAAGAAAAATACATTTTTTCTCTAATCAGCCTACAGCATTGGTGCATTAGGGTTGCATATTGCTTTCTAGCCTCCAAATTCCTCAAACTATACTGAAAGCTGTAATGGTTTCTAAATAGAAGTGTTCTTTAAAAACAGCAGAGGCATTTTGAAATGACAAAAGACAAAAAGCTCTACTGGATGTATTTGGCAACCTGGCTCCACACATTTTCTAAGGATGGCCTTCATGTATCACAGCATTATGACTCCACCTAAGGTAAAAAAGGAGAAAATATCTCATTTGACTTAAAGGAAATCAAAGAGAGTAAAAAGAAAAGAAAAAACTTGAAAGGTCCCCTCCAGTGTATTGACATTTTTTAATATTTCATATTTCTTTGAGTAATTTCCTGGCAATGTTGCCTAACCACACTGTTCATCAAAAAATATTTGACAAATTACTTCATTGTATTCTCAAAGTTAAAAAAGAAAGGGGTTGCTAAAACGGGAATATGACGTGTGGCTATAATAGAATCATATATCATCCTCCAAGCTTGCGCAGTCACCTAACATAGTTAGATGTAGTTAGCTAGCTTAATTTATTGCATTAGACAACTTGGGGTCTTCACTTGTTGTTTCCTCTACCTTTGTTTGGTGTGCTGTTTCATTTTCATAATGGCATTTGAGTGTGCAGTGAACTAATGCAAAAAACACGTTGAATTAAACAAAATCCTACTAGCAGGAATGTCACAACACTGTCTCTCTCTCTCTCTCTCTTTTTTTTACTGTCCTGCCTTCTACAACGTAGGCCACCGCAGTATGAATAAATATTCTGCAGAGGTTGGCCATTTGAAAAGCAGTTTCAGGATGTTTAGGAGGTTTGCACGGTGCACCAGCACTGGCTTCTGGACAGAAGCACACAAATGTCAGCCTAGATATGAAGAACATCTCCTTGCAGTATTATGAGGAACATCCCGTTAGAGAAATAAAAAAATAAATGGAATCACAGCCGCAATCCAGCGCAAGCTCTGTGCTGAGAGCTGAGGTGAGAGCAGACAATGCTGGTGAATGATGCACATCCAAAACATACCGAAACTGCATTTGAAATAGTAGACCCCAGAAACATGTCTATCGTCTTGCAGTGCTCTATGGCCGTTCCGTGCTTTAGCTCCATTTAAAATAAATAAATAAATAGAACAAGCAGTTTTCATAAAGGATTTAAACAAGTAACCCAAACAAAGCCGTCTGTGGTCTGATAAACAGTAAATCCATCACATTCAGTCCCATGTTGTTGTTTTTTTTTTTGAAGATGCTGTAGCGGCAATCTGGTTGCCATGGTAATAGATTATGTACAACTATTATCCACACACATTCTCTGTTTGAGAAAAAGCGTTAACCGTTGACAGTCAAAAGTACAACATGTATCTTAAGGATTAAGTCACCTTATTGCAAAAATAAACAGAGAAATCAAAAAACGACTTAAATAAGAGATCATACAGGGTTAGACTAAAATAAATCAAAGTACAGAATCTGCAAGCATGTGTAGTCTTTCATTGATTTTAGTAACCCTGAAGTCCAAATTGTGTAACAATTCCAAACAGTACAGGGAGTAGCTACAAAAGTATATCATAGCAGATTTTTTTCACATTCCACACATTTCACATTTCACATTTTACACATTTCCCAGACTTTCAGCACTGGAACGATTCATATTACTGATGACAATTACCTTTTCAAACAATACGGTTCATTGTTTACATGTCTTGCTTTAATGGGCTTCAGGGTCAACAAATAATAAATCCTATCACAGCTCAAGTTTAGTTACAAGCTTTTAAAGCTATAGGTAAAATCCCTAATGGATGTACTAGGCATGGATGTACACATTGCTATGATGATGCAGGTGAAACTTGCCTTTTATTTTTATTTTGCCTTTAATTTACTCCAGAGGACATTGAACGGCTTGTCGTAACATTTGTTGGCCATTTCCTTTGCAAGTTCCTGATAAATTAAATTCAAAAAGTCTCTTGTCTCCTTGTTTGTCCATTTACATCAGTCTTTGTTGACACCCGCCACGTGTGCGAACAGAGCGGAAATACTGGGCGGAAATTAACTAAAACTTCTTCTTCTTCTTTGTTTTGTGGCGGGTTGCATCCATAAAATGACCTAAAACTTAATCTCCATTCATTATTTATTTGGCAAATAACGTTTCCATCAGCATTTATCACATAAGCCGTATATTGTTGGTGCCAGGTGCTTCACGTCGTGCGCTGTGATTGTTAAAATAGGGCCCACAAAGTTAGAGTGGACTCGTAGTAGAGAATCGCAGCTCCCTTGTCAGGTAGCATTAAGCCTGCTGAAGTGTCATTGTGCAACATGTGGACATCTGTTGAATTACCAAAACAATACTGTTGGACATTCAGCCTAGTAAATCTGACACAGATTGCACTGACAACCATTTCCCAAATCCCAAATAGCTCATTCATCTTTAATGCATTTTCACTACCTTCCAGGGGCCTCTTGGTTTCATTTAACTTTAGTTCCCTATCAAAATCTACTCGCAAAGCCAGGAACGTGTTAACTGTCAGCAGTCCCTTGAAATAGGTTCTGTTGATATAAAACCAGTGTTACATTTTCTAACCACTTAAAGGTTATGTAATAAAGGCTGAAAAACAGCAGTGGTCTGACATTGTGTTATATTGTTTTATATACGGTGCATATAT
>NC_045734.1:19853589-19858079 GCF_008692095.1 Etheostoma spectabile | reverse complement strand
ATATATGTATTTTCCAAACTCACATAAAAACATTCCCTACTGAAAGTTTTTTGTTTGTATCTTAACGTTTATTTTATGCTTTTCCATTATTCCTGATAACAACACATACTGTGACCATTGTTTCACATTGGTTGCAGCCGAATGAGTGCTTATATATTTTTGAGACAAGGGTTTTTCTGACTGAAATACTCAGCAGAATTAGAGCAACAGCTCAATGCTTTAAACTATGGTTCAGTGGAAGAAAAGTATAACTTCAGTATAAAGGCCAATACAGCATGCACGTAGCTGTGTGTTCAGACATCCCTGGTCTTTACTCCAATCATTATCCACATCAATACTACAGAGTGAATGTAGAGAGATTGTTTTTGACGAGATCCGCACGAGATCATCTCATCCACTGTTCTCTTCTAATACAGGACTGCCCTTTCATTTGCTCCAACAAAGTCTTTCGGTCCTTTTTTTTCTTCAAAAAGAACATGCAAACTGTACAATAACTGTATAATGAACAGAGAATCATGCAAAAAATGTAAATGTGAGTAACTATGCAAAGAAAATACCCACGCAAAAGGGATTGTGTTGGGAGTGATTTGAGTTTCTTTAAGGCTTCATAAAACGTCAGTACATGCACACACATTCACACGCAAAAGTGAGTATGTCGACATTGAAGCAACAGCAAAACCCCATATCCCTAAAGACTCACAAAGGAATGTTCAATTTGATCTTTTAAACATATGTACACATACATATTGTCTGTTTTGAAAGGGAAACACACACACACCGACTCCATTATCCATAATAATGGAGTCGGTGTGTAATCCATCATTATTTATCATTTTTTATATTTTTGATTGAGTACCCGATAACAAGGGTAAAACTGCTGACTGATGGATATTCTGCCTTTACACATACTGTACGGTACGTACACACTTATACCGTATGCTAGATGGAACATGCCCTGCTACACACACACACACACACACACACACGACACACATACAAACACACTGATTCATAGAGCTGTACAACCAGGCTAGGGTGTCAGCTGTTTGTGTGTGTGTGTTTTTGTGTGTGTGTGTGTGTGTGGTGTTGTGTGTTGTGTGTGGTGTGTGTGTGTGGTGGGTTGTGTGTGCGTGCGTGTGCGTGGTGTTGTGGTGTGTGTGTGTTCCTTATTTATCACAGTTTGACATATTGCCACTGGAAATAATGGGACAAAGTGCTGAGTGATTCAGATTTACAGTAGGTGTCACATATTTACCCAGACAATACTTGGTTGTCTTCCACACATAGAGAAAAATACCCTTGGGTCAAAGCAAAAACATACACATCAAAGTGATTAAATGTTAAAGTTCTGGCCTCTCTCAGCGAGTTTAAACTGAAAATGTTGCTGACTCTATAAAAAAGACATCTTTGTTTTGTGCAGACAGAGATTTAAAATGGTGATCGCAGAGATTTGTTGTCCGTTTCACTCTTTTTTTGTATTTTTTCTCTTTGGTGATACACATTCATAGCCGTGGTGGTTTTGGCCTGGCATGGAGGACGTTCAAGCTTAAGGTAGACCTTGTTATTTTCACTTTAAACAATTTGGTTCAGTTCACACGTTCCCACTTTAACAGTAGAAAAAAAGCAGGGACACTGGAATATCAATGTCAATAAAATTGTGCAACAATGTTTAACTGTGTGCTGTCTTACTTACAACAATACTTTATCACCATACTCTCAGTATTACCAAATATTTGTTGTTGCCACATTAATAATTCTACTAATTTTACAAAGGCACAAATGTCTCTGAAAGCCAGTAACATGACAGGATAGATTTCTAATGTCAGGATTTAAAAATATTTGAATACTTCTCATTTGTCTTCAACAACATTGCAAGGATGGTGATAATTAAAGCCACATCAGGGTCCAAGTCCATTGAGGAAGCTACAGAACATAGTAGTTGTTCAACCAGTCAACCAAATGACATAATACAAGCTCAACAGGAAGCAAAGGGAATTCCACTAAGCTGAGTATCGTAATGTGTGGAAAAGGGGGCATTTGGTTAAAATTCAAAGCTACCATAACAGAGTTTTTGAAGGTGTCACCTGTCAGATTTAAGACTTTTTAAGACCTTTTTAATAACACTATGAATGAAATTTAAGACCTTTGTCATGACATCAGCTGAGCCCTAAATTCAGTTTATTTTTCCACTAAAGTGTTGCTAAACTTGCACTTCACCATAACTGAAGAATAAAATCAGTACAATCCAAAAGAGCCTTGTGCCAATAACCCAAATGCTGATTGGCTGCAATATAAATTGCATGTTGGTTTCATTTTTTTTCGTAATCCAGCAAAATTATTTTTGGACTACCGAAAGAAAGAACTACAACACTACGGAATTAAAAAAGAGCATTAGAGGTAGAGAAATTAAGTTTCATTATTAAGGAAGAGATATGTTTCAAATCCCACAACTTTCAAAAGTTTCTATTGTTTTTTTTCTGTGTGTGTGTGTGTGTGTGTGTGTGTGCGCGTACCTGCATTTGTGTGTCTGCACTGACCATTCAAGCGATTACTCAGTGTGTCAGCACTCTAAGCCTGATGGATACGTCACATTAACCCCTCTCCATTGTGTGTGTGTGTGTGTGTGTGTGTGTGTGGTGGTGAGACACAGGAGGACAGAGTATTTCCCGCTGGACTCCTACATTACCTGAGGTCAGCACTGTTACTGACAAAGCGAGAAAAATGTGTGTGTGTTTATGTGTATGTGTGTGAATACGAGCATGTACGTGTTTGTGTGTATCTGTGTGTGTGTGTGTGTGTGTGTGTGTGTGTGTGTGTGTGTGTGGTGTGTGTGAGAGCGATAAATTACACAGTGCAGGTGTGAACCGCCATAATGATGGTGGCTGGTCTAGACGTGGAGCTGAGTACAGCAGGTTTGGGAGCTCATATTGCCTTCAACAGCACCTTTTACCCTCTCACACACACAAACTCATGCACACCAGCATACAATAAAAAAAAACATAGGAACACAAACAGACTGAAAAAAACAGTAACCTTCACCTGTCACATTATGACAGTCATGTCCTTTAACCCTAATACTATAGTAATGACACACACGGTTATATGCAATCTAATATGATCATATATTTTGATAGATTTTACTTTAACAGCCAATAAGTTGTTATTCATTCATAAATGATCTATATTGCATTAATGCTGGATGAACAATTTTGTGATAAGTATAATACACTTTTTTAAATTCAATTTATCATTGAAATTATTAGTTAAATTACAACTTTATTCACTGGCACTTTTGGTCATCACCCCCAAATTATTCACTGACCCTTACAGCCCACAGACTATAGGTTTAATGGGGCCCTGAACTAGAAGATAGTGAAGGTGACGAGACCTTGATGAACCCTGTCAGACTCACACAGCCACACATCAAACTCCACACTCTGCCTGTATCTGCCAGTCCTTCATCTACTCACTTCCACTCCATGAGGCAGTGAAACAGACACCTCTCCAAGTCCCTAAGGATACCAGAGGCAGAGGACAGGAGGGAGAAGCTGAGCGTAGATGATGGGACACTCTATTTAGACCACACATACACTTTCACTTAGTCCCATCACTCCCTTTCCATGCATCATTCACCATCCTCACTGTTCGCCTCCTTACTCCAATCTCTCTTTCTCTCTCGCTCTCTCTGATTTCTCAGATTAGTTTATTTGTGAAGAAACATTAAGCTACATCTGGCAGGGCTTTAAAAAATGCATTTCTATTAAACATAAATCACAATAGCTGCTGTGACAGCAAAGAGCACCCCTTCCACTAATTGAGATCATGTACCTATCGCTCTTGCCTGAAGGAAACAGTGGTGGGTTAATGCTCAACACAGAGAAACCTGGATCTTTCTCCCCACTCTTGTCTCTTTAATCTCTTTTGGCATAAAACATTACAATTTCTTTAATTACAACTAGGTTCATATTTTAAGGAAATGTTTAGTTAGTGACAAATGCACTAAATTAAATTACCCTGACATTTTAATTTGGTGACATTTGACAATAATAAATCTTAAAGTGCACATAAAAAACACATTTTAAGTATAATATCGACATTTACAATGTTGAAATTGCAGTGGTATTAACTGTAATTTTGTAAAATTCAATATAAATGACATCTGCATTGCTCTGTTGGTGATGATTTAAAGGAGCAGTGTGTAGGATTTTAGGGGATCTATTGGTATAAATGGAATATAATATTCATAACAATGTTTTCATTAGTGTATTATCACCTGAAACTAAGAATCATGTTTTTGTTAGCTTACAACGAGCCCTTTATATCTACATAGAGAGCTGGACCTCTTCCGAGTCCTCTTCTGAGTCCGACATGTTGCACCGTCATGTTTCTACAGTAGCCCAGTACAGACAAATCAAACACTGGCTCTAGAGAAGGGCTCGCAGGCCACCATACGCAGCCGGAGGGGTATTCGGTTGGCTGCAATCTGCAAC
>NC_045734.1:19825734-19853579 GCF_008692095.1 Etheostoma spectabile | reverse complement strand
GATGCCGTTAAGTATTTAATATTTGTACGGTGCAAAATGAAATTTGAAGATAAAAAAATACAATGGTTTGTCAACTGAGAAGGTCACAAAAAGTCCGGCTGGAGTGACATCACTCTTTATGGGTCTATACATTGCACAGACTAGCTAATGTGCATTGGTCCCACATCAGAACACGTTATCATGGGGACCTGGCCATCAAGCAAAGAAACTGTAAATGTAATCATTGCACACAAAATGCAAAACCCTATATATATATATATATATATATATATATATATATATATATATATATATATATATATATATATATATATATATATATATATAGATTTCCATATATGTTCACCTGCATGCACAAATGCTTCACTCTCTACTTTAGCCTTGTTTCCAGGCAGAATCTGACAACATACTGAACATAGAGAGTGCAGAGTGTAAGGCTAAACTGAGAATCCAGTATATTAATAAAGGAAACTAGGTCTTCATGTGAGCTGGTAGGGAGTGGGCAGGCTGGTGCTGCATCTTGCCATCACATTTGCCTAGAGTTCAATGTGATTGAATTATATATGTATTTATGTACTGTACAGCAAAATATTCCTGGAGAGAAGGAGTAATGCGCCTTGGGCGCAATCAAGTACACGTTTGCACATATTCAGCATCTCAAAGAACCTGTATAACCATGGCAGGCGAAGCTTAAGAATATTATAAATCACGCTACAGGCGGTATGATGCTTGTAAAAACTTCCGTTAATCGCAATCTAAAATACAAAGTGAATTGGTGGATTAAAGAGCAAATTTAAACTATTGTTCATTGTTATAAAACCTGTGAGACATTACAAAGACAGACTATTGTCAGGAAGACTGTGTCTGTATCTCTTGCCTCAGCTTCATGAGCTACTCAAAAGTTGATGTGTTTATATTCCCCTGTTGCAACCCTATCTTATGCAGTCATAACCCCATTTCTAATTAGTGTTGGTCATTTTTATTGTTTCTCCAATTGTTGTTTTATCATCTTTAAATCACCCTGTAATTCTCTCAAAAGTACCACAAGAATAAAGTTTTATTCCATGCCCCCACTGATTGGCTGCCAATCAGGATTTAAAAATAAAAAAGTATACTGCTGATAAAAGTTTACAATTGTCATCTATGTGTGAGAATACTGAAACAAATTACAGATCACTGACAGTTTTATTGTTTATTTTCTACAATATAACAGTTTGATATGGTAATTATCACTTTGACGTGGTTTAAAATTAAAAAGTTCACAAAGTTCCTGCACAAAGTTAAACACAGGAATCTTTCTTCCTTGGAGTTTAGATGTCGCTATAAAGATAAAGTTAATGCTATTTTACCATAAGCACTAAGGACATTTTGACACCCATATTGAGTTAGCTGAGTTCATTGTATTGGAAATAAAATTCTGAACGTTGATAAATCACATCTGGTTTATGACTTCAGTGTGCAAGAGGAGCCTTCAGCAAATGTATTCCACTTGAAGAGGTCATTATGCCGGTATGCAGAGCAGCACACTACAAACCCGTGTTATGAAGAGACAGAACACTGTGGATTGAGCAAGTGTTAAGATGACAATACACTGTCAAAATTGCACAATTTGATTTAGAAAATCACACACACACACACACACACACCCACACACACCACACACACACACACTCCACACAACCCACACACACACACACACACACCACACACACACACACACACACACACACACTCTAGTCCAGGCCAGGAATTAGGCAGGCTGATTGTGAGTACAACTGAAATTAATTTCTCTGAAGCGAAAGCCCAAGGACTCGGAAAAGGACACACACGCACAAACACAATGTGGGTATAGAGTAGGCACACACACACACAAGCACAAAATGGTGCACACACTCAAACATACACACACATGAACAATTACTGAATAATTGCTGGCACACACGTATACTTTCTCTTTGTTTCCCCACACTGTCCTATCTTTCACAGACACACACACAGACACACACACACACACACACACACACACACACACACACAACCACAAGTCCCTCCACTCCAATTTACTGCCAAAGCTGTCTCTTCAAAAGCAAATCTCTTTTTCTCCCCACTCTATTACAATGAGAATCGCATCTGGCAACTCCTAACAAAACAAAAAGTTTGAGAAAGGCCTTCATTATGCTGCAGCCACTCAGACGTGATTTAAATGTTGATAAAAGAATATGACAATCTTGGAGCCACTGAAGCAGCAAACCCCTATTGCTGGGGTTTATATATATATATAAATATGTTCTTTGCCTTTAGGTTGATAACGATAAGCCTTAGGTATACAAATTCAGGTATACAAATGCTAAGACTTAGAAAGCAGCTGGATGTTTCTGATGGAAATTGGCTGCACAAGGAGGCTCGTGCATCAGAGGTGTGAAGGTGCAAAGCAGCAACAAAAGAAAAATGTCCTGCGACGCATAAGAGCGACACCTCAGATGAAATAATTGTACTAGGATTGATTGCAACAGAAAATACATGTGCAGCAGAAAAGAAAAGAATAGAAAAGAAAAACCCAACCACGCAATTGATTCTGTTGCGTTTTATATGTTAATATTGAGGTGATCACAAACATGCCCAAAAGATACAGATAGTAAGAGTGAAAGGCGAGAGACAGCCTGCCTCTTCGTGTTAATATGTGAATACTTGATTAAAGGTCTCCAAGGAACTTTTGTCAATTAATTATGTTGTTCAATACATGATAAAAGGAGTGATGCTTTCAGTTTCCACTAGTTTCTTCTAAATTGTGCACATTATAAGACTATAGATAAAGCATCCACCTTGCCCCCCCCCCCCCCCCCCCCCCCCCCTCTCCTCCTCAAAAGCTACAGCCTTAGAAATGGCACATACTAAGGAAAGCTCATTGATGGACTGGCTCTAGTGGCTGTAATTCTGCACCAAGACTCAATTTTTGGAAAGAGATTTCAGATATGGTATCAGGGGACCACTAAGGTCTATATAAAATCCTCCAAAGAGCACCATGTCATGGGACCTTTAACAAAACTAGGTAAAAAGGGAGCCAATTTGAAGTTTATTGTGTGGCTTGAGCATGATGACTCTTTAGTTAAACTAAAATACATTACATGAATTGGCTGTGAAATAGGAACCACATAGTGTTTATATTCAGTATAATATTTAATTATTTCAATTCAACACAGCAATTCATGTTTCAAGTTACAACTTCATATCATATCCACTGCGACATCACCACCCAATATATGAGAGAACAACACTAATCTCACTCTTGTTATCATTTCTTCAGTTTATTTTAATCAGGTCTAGTTTCCAGTTTAATGCAGTCAAACACAGCTGTACACATTCTTTGAAATGCTAATACAGTTGCTATGTGACATTTTTGATTGAAGCTCCTGACAAATACCGCCATGTGTGTGTACTGCATGCTTGTTTAACAAGTGCAGCAGCCAGTGTGGGGTCGCAGTGGGTTCAAAAGTACAGCAACATAGAGCATCTAATAGTGTTTTACACCATTCTATTAACTTTGGGAATCTGTGACACTGACTCTCTTGAGCTATAAAGGTATATTGTTTCTCTCGTAAAGACTGTATGCTCATGTTGACTACAAAGACTATATAGTTTTATGTAGAGGTAGATTTTAAGAAAATATTTTCGGAGATAAGCAGAAACTCAACTCAAGTGCTCCAACTCCAGACTGTCCCTGTTGAGTCATCATCCACCTTCAATGGGGCAGTAAAATAAACTCCTCAGAAGAGAAGCTGAGCTGGTTGTTGTGTAACACTATAGTTAAACCACGAAAACCCACTTTAGACAGACCTACCTATCACCTTACAACCCGATCAACCCTCTTTGTTCTTTTCTATTTTCATCATTTTTATATTTTCTTCTTCAACCCATCATCTCCCCCCCCCCCCCCCATGTTGTTCCTTCGTCCAGGCAGTTGCATGTCTTACTTGTTTTCTGGGGTTTTTGTTTAGCTATGCTTTGTTTTTCCCTTCTCTGTTGACCATACTAATGTCTACTCCACCGGCAACTGTGGTGTATTTTTATTGTAATAATATCTAATCACACAAACATTGCATTGAACTCTAATAAATCCAGTGTGTTTATTTGATTATTGCAAACTATGGAACTGTGTATGCCTTATTAAGTTAAGAAGTGGTGTGGCAAACCCGGGGACATCTGGCACAGCTGACGTTTTTTACAACTACACTACCCTCTTCTATACAAACTTCACCATGTGGCACTGCAAAGGACTAGATAAATAGCTAAGGGGACTGAAGGGATGCTGTTGCAGGATAACAGGATATCAATCTGTACAATACTTATTTCAAGAGAAGTCTAACGTCTGACAGCTGCCAGAAAACAGGGCCCAAGAGAGGGCATGTGCATTTTTTGAGATGTATTTGAGACATGTTTTTTGTCAGCATCGTTGTGTCTTCTACAATATGTGGTAAAGTCCCTTTTTCACATCTTCAAAAAAAAACAAAAAAAAACTCCCTTCTAACATATTTGTTGCTTTTCAATTTTCATTCCAACTAAAATTAACAAAGATGTGTATATGCAACTTTGTTTTACCATAGAAATAACATATTTAGAGGGAAATTGAATGTTACTTATATTATTACTTATTTTGTGTTATTTATTCAAAGTTCTTATTTCCTTTTACTCATCTGTAACATGTTCACTTCCTGCATTTGAAAATATTTTGCCAATGGGTAAAATTAGGTTATTCAGATTAGAAAGAAATTGTGGTCAAGATCAAATAATATCAAAATGTCAAAGATGACTACAGTATGAGACAGGACGCAAACACTTACAAACCCATCAATCACCCTGACTTCCACTCCCTTACGTCCCACAGACTACAATGTAGTGATTTGTCCAAGCAACTAATGTAGGCAAATTGAATAGAATGCACATGGGACAACACTACTTATTGCTCTAACATACTTTCAATTATTTTTTTAAATTGCCAGATTAGTGCATTTATGAAAAATGCACGGGCCTTACTCTTATTGGTCTCTTTTTCTTATTATCGTTGCTTCTATTACACACTTACATAGAATAACTGTTCCTTTACTTCTATACTTATATTCATGCACTTTTACTTTTTTGTTCTGTTTTTTGTTTAACTCCCCCCTGCCTTTATAACTCCTCATATCTCTTCGTCTCTCATACTGTCTCTGTTTTTCACACACAGAATACAGCCTTTTAAAGTTTTTTTTTGGGCTCTTTCGGGCTGGCTGCCTCCCCTCAGGCGCACTTCCCCACCTCTCTTATAATGTGAAATTGCTTACTGAAACATAAGGCATGATATAGGCAAGCTTTACTAGAGGTCAGATTCTGCCTCATTTGCATTTGTACTATCACATAGTAGTTCCTTGAGCCCCAAGGCAATATGCGATATTGGATGTATTGGTGCTGTAACCCATGAATGACATGTTGAGAAAGCCTGGGTTGAAAACTGGTGGATAATCCTTACTAGATGTTTTTGGCCTAAAAGTGCCTGTTGTTGGTATTGTGTGCTAGTGTACAGTATCTTTATCACATCAAAACAAAAAACAATATGTACTTGTTTGGCAATTTAAAAGCACAAAACCACAAAGTGATTTCTAAAAAAGGTGCAAACAAAGCAGAGAGAAATGAGGCACATAAAAACCATAACAAAAGAATGAAATAAGGTTGTAGTTAACATCACAGTGTAAGAGCAATAAAGCATGAAAAAAAGATTTCAGCCAAATTGAAAAGCCAATGCAAAAGTGAGGTGAGTTTGAAATATTTGGACAAATTCAACTGTTTCACAGAAGTATATTTTACAATGCCGTCAATACAAATACCCTTTAACCATCAGTCTTAACTAAGACAACCAAACTAAACTACAAATATTTCCTTTGCGATTGCCTTCCAAAGGAACATATAATTTATTAAACATATGGAAACAAATATGAACTATATGGCAGTTTTATGCCAAATGGTTTGATTAGGATTGATTGATTGATTGTTGATTTTAAAGTCAAAACGTCATCTAAGAGAAATGCATATGAGTCAAACTGTGAGGCACCTAAGTTTAAGGTTTGATTAGGTTCAGGCTAAAGATAGCAGTTGAGGTTATTAAAGGACAAAAATCTCGAATGTTGGTAGTAAACAGAAAATTAACTGCTATCGTCCAAAGATTTTAAGCTCTAATAATATATTTTAATACTCCTGCCATTGCTCTTGAAATACATACAAACATTTGTACATCCACTCGGTCTTTATCAGTTAAATGTAAACACATGTTATAATGAATTAATTGTATATATATATTTAAAAACATGAGCATTACAAATATGAATAAATTCAACATGTTTCTAGAAACATGGTCTCGAATGGGTGTGTAATAACTAACCCGTAAGAACAATAACAACATAATACTGTATGTATTTGTGAACATTACCATTGAAAAGCAAAATACTAACTCAATTAAAGTTTAAGTTTCAAAATACTATTTGGCGTAGTGATATTTTAAGAAATGTAATACCATGGCAATTAAATGACACACACAAACGCCTCCACACACACACGCCTCTTACCGGAGTGAAGTTCATGACTTTGAGGATCCAGATGGTCAGCGCGAGGTTGACGATCATGGTAACAAGGAGGAGGAGTATGAAGAAGTACAAGCATCTTTTCCTCCAGCCGTAGATTCCCACTGCTGGGTAAACCTGGGTGCCGCACACCGACGCCCCCCGCTGGTGAAGCGCATTGGGCTGTGCCGCAAGGATATACTGCTCCTGGGTCATCTGACAGGGACACAAATATAATAAGAATCATTTATTTCATCACTCATTTTTACATTTCTCTCTTTGTATTTTAGATTTTCATCTCTCTAACTATGTGCACTAATTTTGAGGGAATCTATTTATTTATTGTCATATCAGTATCGTGAGATTCAACGTTATCGCGTATCTTCCTCATATCGTGCAGCCCTACTCTGCACAAATACTAGACAAGCATCACAGTAAAGATTCCAAATCGAATAAATGGAGAATGAAGATAGAAATGGCATGCTGATTCACCCCTTTTTTCATCCATGCAATGCAGAAAAAGACAAGACAGAGAGAGGAGAGGGTGAACTTTTGGTAATTTGGTCATGGTGGTGGGGAGGATGGAAACTGTTTTAAACGAGTGAAAATGAAAGGGGGAAAACAGAACAACAGAAAAAGAGAGAAAGAATTGAGGCAAAGCATGAGATACTGAAAGAGTTGAAAAGTGAGAGAGCAGGGTACAGCGTAAAAGAGAAAGACTGAAGAACGATACAAATAAGATAGAGGTGGAGCTTGAGAAGGGGGCAGATAAGACGGCAAAGGAGGACAGAGTCCATTAGTTGTAGTGCAGCAGGAGGAGTCATTGGTGGCAAGAGATATGGACACTGGCTGCAAGGCATTACTATCTCTGTCCATCTCTGACTCTCCAACTCTTTCTCACTCTCTTCAACCTGCTCCCTCAAATTCTCTCTCTCTCCCCTCTCACTCCCTAATTCACTTCCTATCTCAATTCTGCACTTCTCTCCGTCTTTATCAGTCTCCCTCTCACACACACACATTATGTCTTTATTTGCTGAGGCTGCATGACCTTAACACCTCACTGACTGTTGATTCTACCCCCCCCCCCACACACACACACACACACGCAACAACGATTTTACTCCATATAGCCTCACATGATGATAGCAACAAGCCTTGATGGGAAACAAAAATGCTGACTGCTGCTTTGCCTGCAGGTGAAGAAAACGCAGACTTGGCCTGTTCTTTTTTTGGGGGTTTCAGTAAAAGATTCTTAAAAGCAAATATTTCTCTGTAATGTGTGTATATATAATCTCACTACATATGCTTGAGATTTTGTCCAACCCTTACATTCTCCCATTCTAATTGACATTATAAATTATATATTGATCATAATCAGTTATGTCTAAGTCCCCAATCTTTAAAAAAAAGAATTCCAATACCTTTTATGATATTAACAGCATATCACTTAGCAGAAAACTGTTATAGGCAAACCAAGACTAATCTCTCCCAACTTTGCATGTGAAAATCCTAGAATAATTTCTAGAATAATTAACTAAAAGCCGCTGGACTCATTCCAACCATACCATTGTGACCAGTCCCCCAGCGTTATGATATGGTAGAAGATCTAACTCAGTTGTGATTTTCTTTCCACTTCAGGAGCCATTTTCTACCTGAATTAACTAAAATTCTGGGTGACTGAACTTTGATAAGGCAGAGCCAAAACACTTCAAATCCAGGTGGAAATTCAACCAAGATGCAATGAAGACTCAATCAACCAGAATGTCTCTAGAGATACATAGAAATATGTTTGGATGCATTAACTAAATGAAAGAGTGAATAGCAATAGAAATGTGTTGCTAAAAATGGAGAACAAGAAAAACAGCAAATTTATTTTTTATACAATATCAGATAGAAAGGAAGCAAAAAAAATAACATTATGTATATCACAACCTTTATTTTTGGCAGACCAGATGTGCATGTAATATATGTGATCAAATTAATTTTTATCATTAGCTGGATAAGACAAAATAATGCAATCTGAGGGCTTAATGTTTGTGAAGTGTGCAAAGGGATTCATGTTTTTCCTTTTTTCCTGCAATTCCTCAGCTGGTTCATTGGCTGCACCTTTTAGGTGCACCTGTTCAGTGTTCCCAGGTACAATGCATGTGAAAATATTGTTGCTTTGGAATAGAAATGGGCTGGTGATAATTGTATTCAGTATTCAGCATACACACTGAATCAATAGCAGTGTGTATATGTGTGTGTGTTTGTGTGTGTGTGTGTGTGTATGTATAGGTGTTTCTCAAAGGCCGAGAGCAAGAATGTGAATCTGCCAAGGCAAGAATTGAAACTGAAATCTTTTATTGCCAAGTAGCTTTGCACATACATGGAAATGTATGCATGTGCAAATGGTGTTTTGGTACATAACAGTAACTATTAATAAATATCCACAAGTGGTTTTGGATTACATAATTCAGTGTCACACAGATTGTGTGGGGTCACTTTTGTGTCTGTTTGATTTACTCAATCACTACATGATTTGCACCCCTATTAAAGCCATGTCAATGACTCATTCACTGTCTTGTGTCTCATTTCACTCACAGCTATGCATGGTAATTAATCCAACTCAGCATCTTGACATAATAGTATTTTCTCCTACCACATAGTTCCCCAATTTTGTGTACTGTATTAGTCATACATTTTCACACCGCCTTTTGTCACGGAAAATGCCCCACTCCCTGCCCTTTAACCTTCACTTGCATTTCACTCCTTTCCTAGGTCAAGCCTTGTTTACTTCCTTTCCCTTCTTCTTTCCTTCCATCTTTATTTGTCATTGTAATTTCTTAAACATTTAAGTAATTTCCTTCCCTCTTAATTCAGATCTTAAGCATATGTATGTCCTTGAACTCATTCTGCTGCAGTGCTGCTCAACCATTACAACGTTTTCTTAACTTTATACTTTTCTCCATTTCCCTATTCATTTTACTGCTTTTCTCACTCACCTCATTTTCTTTCTTCCTCTCTACTCTCTCTTCTCAACCAATCCATTTTGTTCTCCCCCTTTTCCTCCCTCCCTTCTTTTGACCTCAACGCATCCCTCCCTCCCTTTTCCAAAGCATTTCTTAGATTGAACTGACAACAGAATCATTAATCAATCGCAGGGTGCACCACAGCCTGGAGGCCCTACACAGCATGACCTAACTTTATTAACATCATAATATCTTGACAGCCATAAAAACAACAGCTACTATAGCCATGTCACCATGGTTACCATCACAGCATACTGTCAACTGTGATCAAACAATGATCTCAGCAGAACCAATACTCTAAATTAGATTATACATCCAGTATATAAATGGCATGATTTTTCATTTTTGATTTAATGGTGGTCAAAGAGAGATCGGTAAAATGTGACTTTCAAATCATAAGAAAAATAACCACTGATACAAGAAAAAATTAGCAATAACTTACCTAATTTGCTTTTTTTACAGCAACAATTTACCTGACTATGTGCAACTCAGCAAAATGGAAAGTAGCACATAAAAGGGGGGGAAAAGCCCCTGAAATCCCATCCAAGACCAAAACGCAACATTTATGAATTTGTAACACCTATTAGACCCTTTAAAACAATTTGTAACTTTGTAAGAGTTTACTTTCACTACGTTGCTTGGTAACAGTGACCATCAGGGTAACACTTTACTATCATTACGTAAAATCCAATTGCAACATGACGTTGGTAAAATGTAATCCAAAGTCAGGAAGTGGACATGCATCGGTATGAGCAATCTGGATGAGTAGCGAGACTATACTCTGTGTAGCACACACAGTATCTCCATGTGACACCAGACTGAAGCTGGTCACTTTACTTTAATGATTGCAAGATGAGAGGGGAGGAAGAAGAACAGGGAGAAGACAAAAGAGACATATGACAGAAATCAAGAGGAGAGAAACATATGATCTTGGTGCAGACACGTGACTTATCCACCCCTGCAACCCGTCAAGAAGAGAAACACAAAAAGAAAAGCATTACTTTAATAAGAACTAATAACAGGCGATAAGGACAGGAGATATTACTGTAAACGGTCTTTCATCTTTCAAGCAGCTCCATATCACATACAGACTTTCAATATTCATTAAGACAAATCAGTCACAAATATGCCTTCAGATGACAAGTCACAGTGTTCCTTGCAGTCAATAAGAGATCATGGCTTGGTTCAGGCTGGAAGCAGTATGACTCTGGATGTCATTATAATGATGGCAATGTAAAACTTGGAATTATAAATTGTTTTCCAATCCCCTGCTGTGATTGCTGTTCCGCAGGCATTTCATTTTTTGATTTAAAATTACGCTTCTAAAACATGTCCGATAAGAGACATTTCAGAAAAATCAGACACTGATGCACAATGTCATCTTTTCTTATTAGGCAATAAATGAATGAAAGTATGTGTCAAGTCATGTTCAGCTTGGTGGAAAAAAGGCATGAGGCAAGGATAGTTTGAACAGATATACACGTGTGTTGCTTGATAATGTACTGTATGTGAAAGCTACAGACGATAAATTGATAGAAGGAAAGATATACAGTAGATGAATTTGACGTGGACACATGGTGGATAATGAACAAAATGACGGATGGACTTGTAGAGAGAAAGTGAGACAGCTCAGCATTTCGCTTAATAGCTAAAATGCGTATCAATGTGTAATCAGTATGCGCACACTGCCCATTGGTGCTGCTACTATATGTAAAATGCTGGGGGCAATCCAATGTATTTGTCAGCCTGCATCAAACAGCTCGGCTCTGCTCTGTTATCTGCTTATATTCAATCAATACCACAGCTTCAACCACTTCTGATGGCTTTGACATTCTCTCTGTGTTTCTCTTTCTATCGGCCTCTTTAATGCGAGCTCCCAAAGAGAGCAGATTTTTTTGTAAGAGACTATGATATTTAGAAATGTTAGGTGGTGGAACATTTTTGCATTGACTTCCAATACTGGTAGTTTCTTCAAATTTGACCTTTTTTCAGCAAATCGTAGAAGATGCAGATAGGATTAAGTGAATACTACGGTTATTCATGAATACTGTTATGTGACAGTACTTCAACAAGTGGGATAGACAGGATACATCATATTAAAGGAACAAACAGAGAAACTTTTTTTTTCCAGTGTAACACACTTATTGCTAAACACTACACACATTTTCTTACATTAGACACTTTGTTCAAAAACAAAATCTCCTGTTATCATTGGGAAAAACACGTAAAATGCCAAACTTATCAGGCAACTGTAGGCACTTACATACACACCTGAAAACAATTGTACGGACAACAGAACACCAATCGGTCTGAGCCTTAGCACGACAAATAGGTCTCAGGTAAGCCATTTTGAGAACTTTGCAAGCATGGAGGCAATGAGAGAGAGAAAGGAGTTGGACGTGGAAGGAGGGACAAGGATAAAGATGAGAAACAGTGCGGAGACTTGTGTCAGATGACATTAGGGCTACTCTGGTGGATCATGTAATACATCCTGGACTTTCCATGAGAGATACACCGTAGCATCGATAATAAGGACATTCCGAGTGGAGAACTGGTATATCTTGAAGTTTCTACTCCAGACTGTACCTACTGTTTGTGTCACATTATTCTGTATCATATTACAATATTACTGTATTACAGTAACTGTACTATACAACAATGGGTAGTGCTGTGAAGTGTATGTAAAGGAATTCCATTGTCATGTTACAATACTGTATACATTTTGAAAGTACAGTATGTGAATAAGAACCTAACCAATGACATCTTGTGGTGGCATTTTCTACAGAATGGTTGGATGATCTCTTCAACGTGGAAGGGGACAGCTCTTAATTCAACAAGAGCTTGCCATCATTGATATGGTGCGAGAAAATGCAATCCGACTTTGTGAGTTGCAAGGTCAGCATTTCTACACTAAGAGTGCCATTTGAGAGGAACAGTGTCAGGGTCAAGGATCTGCACCATGATTATGTGCAGGTATGTGTCACTTTACTTTACAAATACGTTATATTGTGATGTGGGAATGAGGGATTATGTTGCCACCTGCCCTGCCTGTAGCTTGTAGTTGTTGTCTTTACTGACCCAATCCAGCCTCTACTTTTGTATAAATATAGACATTGTAGTTGCTGTATGTGTTTTCAGTAGAACTATTTAATATGTTCTGTTACAGAGAGTTCTAGATTTTGATGCCTCCGAACTGCCACATGAGTTCATCTACGTAAATGAGGCAGGATTCAATCTGGCCAAAACCAGGCATTGGAGCCGTAACATAGTTTGACAAAGGGCCGTTGTAAATGTCTCTGGGCAGCGTGGGGGAAATATCACCTTGTGTGTTGCAATTAGTGTCCAAGGACACCTACAGCACCATGCCACTATAGGTCCCTACAATACAGGACAGATCATTGCATTTCTAGATGCACCACATGCAGTTGTTCAGGACAGACTAGAGCAGCGTAGGTTTGTTGTGATCTCGGGTAACGTTAGTTTCCACCGGGCTGCTCTGGTCCGAGACTGGTTCAAAAAACCATAAGCATTTCACACTTTTATACATGCCGCCTTACAGCCTTTTTCTAAATGCAATAAAGGAATTCTTATTCAGCGTGGCAGTGGAAAGTATATATGATCAGCAACCACATGCTTGCATGCCTCTTATGCAAGCAATGGAAGGGACATGCAGAGACTTTGAGGATGGATCAATCCAAGGGTGGATTCAGCACACAAGGCGATATTTTCTCCGATGCCTAGCCTGCGAGGACATCGCCTGTGATGTTGATGAGGTCTTGTGGCAAAATCCAAACAGAAGGCGTGATTCTATTTTTCTGTTTTTTTGTAAAAACTCTTCTTTGATCACTGCATAAATTCTACTTTGAGTTTTACAGAAGATTGAGTCTGAGAAAATGACAATAAAAATAGAAACACAAAGACTGCAGTGTTTTATATAAAACCCATCAGTGTGTTGCTGGTGATAAGAGAGTAATTCAAATGGTGCTTGTGTGTATGGTTTTGTTGCAGGAATTTATTTTTTTAGATAGGAGTGTTACATTTTGACATAGATGTGAGTTGTTAATCTCCAAGTGCTATGTTTGATTGGCTCGTGTGTAGTTTTGACAAAACGAGCCAAATTCTGCAAAAAGTGTGTAAACTATAGGCAAAAAACTATAATAAATCACAGGCCTTTATCTCCAAAAGTTTTGCTAGAATTGTATTGTGCTAAAATATAAAGATCAAGGATTTCCCCAGCTATTTAAACTAGTGGTCTCCTTGCACTGATCACTAACGATTTAGGGATTTTAGGTAATTCTTCTGCTGTGCACCCATTAAAAATATGAATGTATGAGTGGCAAATAAATGCCAAAATGGTCGACAATAAACACGATTGAAATGGTTACACAGTCATTTCAGTATATTATCAAACCTTGTTGTCAACTTTGTTATTGTTACATTTATAGAGTAGTAAAAATAAGTAAACTGTTAACTGCAACTTAATAAACTTCTGTTGCTGTTATAATCCTCTACAATAGTGTGTGAGAGTGTGTGTGTGTTTGTGTTATGCGTCATCATCTTTGTCGATCTCATCTGTGTAATTGATGTTAACACATATTTTTTATTTGATTTCAAGGTTTTAATCTTTAATGGTTTGCTTTTGATTATTATTAATAATGATACTACTATTATTATTAGTAGTAGTAGTAGAAGTATTATAAAAATGTATAACATAATTTATAAACATATAATTATATGTACATATATATATATATATATATATATATATTTACACAGTATATACAATATATATATACTGTATATATATATGTATATTTACACAGCATATACAAACACATTTTGAGAAATTCCATTTTTAAAATGTATTATATATTGTTGCATCATTCTGCATAGAGACAGTTATCTGGGTCAAATACATGTTAAGATACACAACTAAAAAGACTTTTGCAACACTTTCAAGGGGGGCAGTTGTGCATATGTGTGACGGAAAACTCACCAAGGGATTTCATGTCAAATACTTACAAAATGAGTTGGTGCATGCATGTACATTTGTACACTACGTGTGTGTGTGTGTGTGTGTGTGTGTGTGTATGTGTGTGTGTATGTGTGCGTGTATATGTATTTGTACTAAACCAAGTGAATTGGGAGTGCTCTGTGTTGGTTGTAGGTTTGGACAGCCTGCCATCCCTCTCTGTCAATGTGGGCACTCAGGTGTTCAGCAAGTAGATGGCTCTCATGCGCGCACACACACACACACACACAAAAACACACACACACACACACACACACACACACACACACACACACACACACACTTGCAAACAGTCCAAGCAACTGGAACACCCATGTACACATGGTTCTAACACAAAGAAATCCACACAAGCAACAAGCAAACACACCTATAGACAAAATCACGCTGCAGCTACATGGACCAGCAAACACACAGAGACATTGGTAAACAAAGCATAAATACACACTTGAACACACATATACACACACATACATATATACACACACACACACACACACACACACACAAACAAAGGTCCTGTGCAGTGAGGCGTTCACTATTCCAAAAGATTTACGAGGTTCTGCTGTAGGCCGAGTGTAAAAACAGAAGACCTAAAAGGATAACCCCCTCCTCTCTCTTACTCTCTCCAGCTGTTTCCATATAAACAACCTAGACGGACAGGGCAAAGGGATAGCAGCAGTAGTAGAGAGGATGGAAACAAACAAAAAGAAAAGAGTACAGAAAAGTGTGAAAGGCCAGTTCATGAGCTGTGCTACAGTAGTTTGGGTGTGGTGTGTCTAACTTACCGTCAATAGGACTACCCATGCTACAATGCAGCCTCAGTTTTTAACATATACAATACTGGCCAAAACCTACAGGCACCCTACTGGCTTCATAGGCTTCATAGTTGGCTTCATGCTTCATTACCAAACTAAAACATGGGTTGTTTTAAACTGTTTTAACAAACACGCTACACTGTGGTCTTTTTGAAGAGTACAGCCTCCTTCGTCAGTATCTTCTTCAGTCTTCATTCAATGTTGTTCACTGTTGGTGTTTGTTGAAAGTCTGCTTTGGTGCTAAAGGGTCTGCTTTCTACTACTGTCTCTATTTATAGAAGCCTCGGAGTGAAATGTTGTTCTCATTTGTCTCAGTCTAGATTTATCTCCGTCCAATAATGTCTTTCGTTTTTTCAGGACCCACGAGACTAATTAGTGGTAGATGGAAATGGAAAGGGAAAATGAAAGAGGCCAGATGAGAGAGATACAGCATAAATAATGGGATAAAAAGCAGTGGAAGCAAAGGAAATCAGAGATCCTGATGTTTGACTGGCAGGTTCACTGCCCACAGTGGTCCCAAGCCTGGTCAGTAGAAAAGCTTTCTCACCATGGACCAGTTGTTACCTCATGGCAATCTCTAATCACATGCTGCTAGTAGTAGTTGAAGGATGAATGGGTTTGTAAACTGCTTGGGTAACCAAACAAATGTACCTTTTTCCACTTTCTGAAAACCTTGCTTGCATCTTGGCAAGCACATGCTAATACTTACTATCAGTATCGTTTAGCATACAACCCATTAGATGAACAATAGAGCAGTTTAGACTCAATTTTAGTGTAATAGAGGTAGAGTTGAGCAAGAAAAAATAAATATATAATTTTCTTATAACTGAAACTGAGGTACCCACTAAATCCTCATCATATGTAAAAGTATATATTTTATTTAGTATTTAAAAGGACATCAAGCAATTCTTTCTGGCCTGATTTACAAATAATGATATAACTAGATCTAAAGCCTTTACATTTAGAGTTTATGAAGTTTGTTATGCAGTATCTGCTGTCACCTGCCTGTAAATGATTACGGTATGACAGTTTTGTAATGCCAGCAGGAACAAGTAAGACTGATGGCTGGACTCAGGAACTACACTACCTGGATGGGCTGTGGCTATGAATTCTAGTTTAGTAGGCTTGCCATTCATCATGATTCTCTCTTTTTCGCTTGCAGCTGGTAAACACTCAGTGGTTTCCCCAGACGCTAGAGCCCTTTTCATCATGACACACCATGACATGTCTACTGTTGAACATACTGTCTAGCGCTTTTGCTTCTGTAACCACGTTAGAACATACGGGCAATATAAAATATGGTGTGGCCTGGTAGTGTATTGATAATCTTTCAGTATGAGTACAATAAGAAAATGCTATTTGCACATATACTGTATGTTATAGTTGTCGTTTTTAAAAGCTTAAACTAAATATGTACTGTGGTTACTCTCATTAATTGGTGAGTATTCATTTGTAGTAGATGTTTAAACAGTGCATGGAGTCACACTGAGGCATTCTACATAGCATACCAAGTGCTGGTTCACAGCAGTATTTCAGAACAATGGACAGCTCCGTAGTTTACATAGTGCTGTTGGACAAAGAACTGAAACCACATCCACTGTTTGAATATTGTGAAGATCTGGTGTCCAGCACTTTTACACATGTTCACAAAATGTGACTGATCTTCACAACAAAACCTGTGTATGTGCTTCTTAGATGTTCAGTGCTGTATTGCATTCTGCCCTTTGTGGTACAGCATCTATGCACACACCCATGGCCATGCAGAGTCGCCTGTACCACATGCTCCAATTCAAACCCGCACATATAGGCATAAAACAACCAAGGGACGGTATTGTATTGGCCCAGAATCCACAGAGTCACATATGCTCATGTACACATGCAGTGCAGTGCGGCGCTGTAAAATAATGGCACAGTTTGCTTGGTATTATGTGTGGTTCTTTGTGAGTAAGATCTGCAAAGTAACACTGCTGTTAAGTGCTGCCTCAAATAGATGTAAAGCCTTCCTGGGGTTAGCAGTTTTTCTCTCTACTCTCTCTTTCTGTTTCTCTGTCATAATGTTTGTTTGTCTCTCTCCCCTTGGAATCTGTTTCAGCCTCATTCTTGTTCTTCCAATACCACTGACTTCTTTTTCTCAGCCTTCCTCCCCTTTCTTTCCTTCTCTCTGGCATGCCGCCTCCTGCTGAGTCAGTATCTGTCAATCAAAAAGCCGCCACTGTTAAACACCGCCAACAACAACAGCAAACTTGAGCCCGGGTTTTTCCTCCTCCTGAAGAGCTAGATGGAAAACAAATGGAATGAGAGTCTGCTGGCAATGCAGTCTGCTTTTAACAGCTCTTTGAAACTCACAACAAAAGCGGATGGTATCCTGTTTCCTGGTGTGGTGTGTAGGTGGTAGGTACCACATTTGATTACACAATATAAATTTGAAGATTTTCTTATACCACCTATCTTATCAATTAATTAAATATTATTAAGTATTTCACAATAATCCTTGCTTAATTAACTAAACAATTGTAAGTTGTCATTTGTGTGCATACAATTAACCCCAAATATAGCAAAGAGAAAAAAAAGAAATAGGAAGTGTTAACTCTGTAAATAAGCTAGTGATGTGGCGACAGTGTTTCAACAAGGGACACCACACTTCATTTACAGACAGAGGAACACGACGATTGGCAGAAATGGCGTACGATGAGAGCGAGAACAGAAGGTATACAGATGAATTTGTGTTTGGGGGTTGTTACAGTAGATAAGTGCTGTAACTTTGAAAAAAGGAAGAGAAAATAACTGTCTCTCACCTACTGCGTGATTTCTTACAACAAAAATATAGATAGTTGCATGTATTTGTGTGTGTGTGTGTGTGTGTGTGTGTGTGTGTGTGTTTCTAAGATAGTCACACTTAAGAGAGGGAAATAAAGGGAGGAATCACAGAGAGGGAGAGAAAGACTATTTCCAAGGGCAGGCCCGCTGTGAGAGATGTGATAGACGGCTGCTGCGAGTGCGTCACATGTGTCACGTGTGTGTGTGTGTGTGTGTGTGTGTGTGTGTGTGTGTGGTGTGTGTGTGTGTGTGTGTATATAAATCTTTTGTGTGACAGAATCAGCTCACAGTTTTTATGACCCGGCTCAATGAGCAGGCCTCCTCCCCCCACCACAGCACACATTAATACATAGACACACACAGACATGCTGGCTACATACATGACTATACAAGTTTTTTAAACTACTCTCTCTACTACTACTACTTTAAAGCTATAGTGCGTAGTTTCTAACCACCCCAATGAGGAATTCTAAGTAATGACAACAAAACTATCACATGCACATCCACATGATACAAACGTTACGTGATCGTGCACCGCCCCAATGCCCTGCTCACACAGTTGTTTATGTCCAGGGAGGACACAGAAGATTAAAAAAACAAGATGGACTCTTCAGAAGAGGTAATTATCTTCACTCAAGTTTTCAAGTCACTGGAAGACACAATCTTCTAACATGGCCATGCTGAGAAATACAGAGAGTTGTGTGGAGTAAGCTATGTAGCAACTCATAATGCAATGGCTGCAAGTACCGGGCATTCATAAATATCAAAAAGTTACGCACTAAAGCTCTAACACTGGCCGTTAAGAGAAGCATCTATACGTCCTGGTGTCCTCGTTGGGGTTGAGACCATATCAGTTTATTTCTGGCAGTGGACCTCATGCACCTCTCTCTTTGCCATATACCATGTTTATACTCAAATACGCAAATAAAGTCTAAATAATCTTTCAAAAAAAGAGCAAACAATTCAAAAATGGCTTTATGTTCAAAATAAACTGAAATAAACTGCAAAATGATTACTCAACAAAACACACAAACATTGTCTGGAATTCTGGCCCACATGCCATGCCACATAAACCCAGACTTGTTTTTTTATAATTATTTAGATGTTTGTTTTTTTATCATTGCTGCTTCATTTTGTTGCCTTCATCTACTTTTACCGTTTTCTGCTTCCACTCCTCCAATTGTCCTCTCCCTTCATTCCAGCCCCTGCTAAAATCAGCCCACTAAAACACATGCTTTTCTGAAATTGGTTCAATATGATGCCGACCTGTTGACACAAAATGTGTCAGGGAATACTTGCTATCCCCTGCATGCACAGTCACCATCATGACCATAAAGCACAACTTAATATAATACATACCTTTCACTTAACACACTGTATGTTTAGCAGGGAGAACCTTCAATTCCACCTTGGACTTCTAGTGTATTTTTTGTCTTTAGCATTACCTACACACTTCTCCCTTCCAGTCACTTACTTACCCTTCGTATTACCCTCCCTTATTCTATTTCTGTTGGCTTCATTCACTCTACTTGTGTCTTTCTGACTTCTAATTGAGTTGTGTGTTCTGCCCAGCAGCCCTACTCAAAGCTCCCTTTCATGGCTTTGACCAAAGAGTGTATGTGTAAGTGATGTGTGTGATGTATGTCCAGCGGTCGCTCATGTCCAATTCCCTCTACGGGGCACTCATATATCAACCTCGGAGCCCTGCACAATATAATCGAATGAGCAGAGACTGACTGACAAAGGAGAGAAGAAAGAGAGAAAGAGAAAAGTGCTGCGAGATAAGGAAATTTGTGAAAGTAAGACAGCCAACTGCCATCATGTGACTCAAGGTATTTATACCATTGCACTCAAAAAACCCTTCTCAGCTCCTCTGAAATGCTTTTTCTTTGAAATTTCTATTCCAATCACATTCCAGTGTAATTCTCATAATTCCAATGAGAGAAAAGATTTGTTCCATTCAGAGAAATACCTCTACATACTGTATACAAACCTAAAATTCTTGTTGCTCATATAATCTTCAGAATAACGTGACACACAATTGAAATTGTGAGGCCTTTCATCAGAATTTAAAGCCAGTTGAAATAAAGATTAATGACGAGTTCACCTTCAAAATGATCTCCAAAACAAACACAGTAGCAATATATGCTTTGCTAATAGACACATTTCCCTCACAAACACAACATACACACACACACACACACACACACACACACATACACACACATATATATATATATATATATATATATATATATATATATATATATATATAAAATGCAATATTTAATTAACAATAAAAGACTTGTAATCCTTCATCCGTGATCTATGGTTGAGTAAACAATAAAATCTAAGTATCAAAGAAAATCTAAGTCTTGACATCACTTCTCTTTCTTTCCTATCCATGTCCTTGCATTTATCTTTCTTGTAGATAATAAGCGGAACAAACATGTGTTGCAGTGTGTGCCTGTGTGCAGCTTTGTGGACGTGTTTCAGTGTGTTTTTAAATATACTGTCTTCTTCAAAGGCACGTCCTTTACCACTGCATTGGCTTTGAGCCACTTTGCGTATGTGTGTGTGTGTGTGTGTGTGTGTGTGTGTGTTAGTGTCTGTGTGTGTGTCAGCAAACCAGTCATAGCTGAGTTGCTAGTTTAAAAGCTGACATGGGGCTATGGACAGATGGACGGAAATAAATTAGCTAAAACAGAGGTCGGGAGAAGCCAAGTGTGGATAGAAGCTTCCTAAAAATTATATAGACACCTTAAGGCACAAACTTCATTACATCTAGCGATTACTACCGCATTTCACTAAAAGGATATAGAAGAATTTAGCACAATATACAACTTAAACACTAGAGAACATGGATTATCAGGTGATGTGCATAGATCAGTTTCTTCAATAATTTATGGCAATCCTTTAGCATGTATTATATAGGAACAAAGGACTACTGCATTATGCAAAGTAAGATTATTAAACTTTTTTACTGAAAGGCCTAAAGTATTGATTAAGCTAAAACATAATGGACTTATGAACTCAAAAAAGTGGACACAGCAAAGCTAGATGTACTGTACAGATGTATGCAAGATGCACATCTGCTTTGGAGCTTTATACATCTGCAACTCAGTGTTGAGTTGTGTTTTGACTTATAAACTGCCCTAATCAAAGTATTCAATCAGCATTTTGTTTTGTCAAAACATGTTCCTCTGCATCTTCCTGGTGCTCCGAATGGCATAAGAAAAACAACCAATCAGAGCCGAGGAGTGTTTATCGCAGTCTCAATGACCACTTTTGAACTGGAGTCAAACTGTAAAACTAGGCAGCGCTGATCAAATGTCAATCAAGATTTTGTTACTGCATTGCCTATTTCTCACCTCAAATAGTTTCAGAAATGTATTTTAGTGTAGTGTTTAGCTGTAAAATGAGAAATTTGTGACCATGTCGAGCCACCGGCCACCAGCTGAACAGTCAGCCGGCAGTACTAAAACTTACATGATTAATAGATTATCAAAAACTTTGCTGATTGTTACTATCACTTATCTAATTACACAATGTGATAAGCGGTTACCTTGTAGCACCAGGGCAAATAATGGACAAGGGACACATACATGAGTTTGTTTTTGGTTACTCCATTGCAAACACTCACTACAGGTGATTATGGGACAATCTCCCAAAAATGAATTGTTTCTAAATAACTGACTATCCATACCTTCACCTAGAAAAACATGTTCTCAAACACACGCACGCACGCACACACACGCACACACACACACACACACTGTTTCCCACCATGAAGCATTTACCTGTGCCTGTTGTTACCATGGTGAAATAATTTAATAATTAGTCTGCTCAATGATTGGCTTGTTAAATGACAAATTTAATGAGGTACTTGTAGATGAGAGAGGTAGAAGTGACGGCAATCACCCCACAAACACACACAGATGAGAGGTACTTACAAGGGCCCGATGATAAGAACACACACACAGACAAACACACGCATGAAAGCACACACGCATGAAAGCACACACGCACACGCACACGCACGCACCTGCAACACTGATTTAACATTCCACTTAAACAGTGTTGACCCTGAACATGGCCAAGGTGTTCCTGTTTCAGCTGTGGGGTCGCAGCAGGTGCCATAGGTGTGTTATCTACAACATGATCTGACCCAGCCAGACCAACAGATTAGAAATAATTAAACAGAAATGGTTGGCTGGGGAAAATATCACATTTTTTATGTGTATTTCTTTGTAGTTTTATGAGTTTAAAGAGAGAGGTTGCACCAAGAAAAAGACAGATTAATGATGTTGCAGCTAGAGTGGTTAAAAAAACTGCTATGCAAACAAACATTTTATTTTAAAATAAATTTAAAATTGGGAGGCACATGGTTTTCAATGCACAGCAACAATATGCAGTATGAATTTCTGATTGCAGTGGCATTGTGATCTCAGAACATCGCATGTATATCAAGCAAAACCAGTTTGATATACATGCGATGGCATGTATATCAAACTGGTTTTGCTGTCATTTGTCAATGGCATCTGTGGTGGGGTGACAATCAATTTTGTTCAGAACTGAGCGAATGCACTGGAAGGGATTCATTTCACACCACACATTTATTTTTATAAAATCAGGCATAAGCACACACGTGTCATTTGAAAGCGCTTAAAGAAATACAACCATAATCTGTTCATTGCACTTTGTCAATAGCTTTAACAGGTACAGACATGATAAGATCATATCATTTGTTTTACCTTTTGCTGTTTTAATACAACCGGGAGAGTTGGCAAGGGCTACAGATAAACCATTTAAAAGTTCCTGAGATACTATAGATTATATATAGGATTACCCAGCTCTTCATCATCAATCTAATTCTCCCTCTTTGACCTCCCCAAACAGCAGAAAGCTTTCTCTTTTTTTATTACCCCATTCAAATACACATTCTCTCTGCTTCATACACACACACACACACACACACACACACTCACACACACACACACACACACACATTTATATGCACATGTGAATGAATCCCAGTGCTGCCCTTTGAATATTGAAAAACACTGGAAAAAGCTTATTTCAATGAATGGTTGTTGAATCTCAATAGTTTTTTGTGATTTTTTTACTCTTTCTCTAGTGCCAAGAATGATATGTTGGGATTTGGCAAACAAAAACAAATAAAATACAACCTCTGACATGGTTCTGTTCTCTCTTAGCCTCCCACTGTGAGAATATGTAGTTTGTGTGTCAGAGAGTGCACACACTTTCTGTGTGCCAGCCATTGACCAGATACACAGGTTTGGTGTCAGTGTTAGAGTACACAAATATGCATATGAGGGTGTATTTGTACTGTATCTGTGTATATGTGCATCTCTCCTTGTGTGTGTTTACTGCAGGAGGTTGTGTGAATGTGTTGCAGAAAAAAATGTTTGTGCGTGAACGTTATGGCTGGCAAGGCTAATTGTTAGTTCTTTTAATTAAACTGGTCCCCAACTGAGAAGAGAAACAAAGGAGGAAAATGGAGGACAGGGAAGACAACAAGGGATACAAGTAGAAAAGAAAAGGAGGAAGAGAGGAAAGAGGGCAAAAAAGTTGTGACAAGTGACAGAAATACAAAGGTTGAACAAATGGAAAAGCAAAGTAGCAGATAAGGGATGAACTAAAATGGGATCAAAAAAGAAAGATGTATGGGGAGGGAAGAAGAGAGAAGAAGAGAGGAGAGGAAAGGAGAGTTGGATAAGAAAACAAAATGGGGAAAAAAAGATTGCAAACAGACTGCATGATGGAAGATGAGTGCTAACTTCAGCTATACTACTGTGTGTGTGTGCGTGTGTGTTTGTGTCTGTGTGTTTGTGTCTGTGTGTCTGTGTGTGTCAACCATGTGATCTAAGGTCTTCAGTGTCACTACGCTGCCTGTGCTGTGATAGCAACCCATTCATCATCTGAGCATCTGTTGCCCTTGCAACAACACACACACACATACGGATGCAATCACACACATGCACACACACACACACACACACACACACACACACAAACAAACAAACTACATCCTGAATGTGTTATCTTTGCCTCCTCACTACTGTTGTGCCCTTGTGCATCTTTGTGCTTTTTTATTATTTATTTTTCTTGTTTCTCTCTTTTCATTTTTCTTTTCTTTCCTCTCATGTTGATGCTCTCCAGTCCCGTTTACTATGCCAAGCTTCATCCATCCAAAATTCCCCTTCTAGCCTTCCTCTCCATCTCCTAATAACCACTTTCTCTTCATCAATATTCTTATGATAGAACACAACATGCATTGCAACATGAATAAATTCACACTACCTGACAGAAACACACAAAATGCACTATTTTCAAACAAATTAGTATCATTATAATTGCTATAGCTGGAAAGAAATCACCACCATTATCAGTTTTTACAAAACCCTTTTCAACCCCTAAGTTACAAACTGCATCACTCAATAATAACAGTAGAGCAGGGATTTCTTTCCAGATTTGAATTTGACCTGATGGTCTACAATAACAGTGAGCTGTACACTTGTACCAGCAGCAGCATGTGTGTTAAAAGAGCACAATGGACACTATTTCCTTGAGAAAGATTCCTAAGCTGTAAGTGAAGCTAGATGTAGAAATCAGAAAAAGTCTGCACCTCTTATAACAGTGCTAACAGTCTAATCAACATGTCAATATGCACCACAGTGTAGGCAACATAGGGGACTACTGTAACTGACACCAGCACCAATCTATGAGGAACCAATGTGAGAGGTGGTATCCAAGAGGGAGCTGCTATCAGAGGAAAAGAACAAGAGGAGTTGTCGGAGGTAAAAGGAAGTTGACCTGGGCGAATGAGAAGCTGAACCTACACTGTTAAGAGAAGATCCACTGTGCTTGTACTGCTAACTCTGCTACGAAAAATTCAGTTTAGAAATGTTCTGCCAATCTGTGACTTCTTCCATAAGACTGATGCTATGTTCAGGTCATATGGGAAAAAACTGTCAATGACAATGACAATAAAAAAATAGAAATCATCAAGCTTTTAAGATTTGAGTTCATCCAATAGTATTTAGTCAAAAGGGTTTTGTGATTGATGGTCAGGTGTGCAGTTACACAGTTCAGTGACATCTACTTAGTGAGTCATGTTCTACAGAAAACCCAATCTTACAATTTTAATCACAAAAAAATCCAACAGGCATCTGTCACTTTATCACATGCTAAGGGTTGAGACTGCAAAAATGATTAAATTGGCATTGTTTAATTAACATTTTGTCTGTCTGTGATTATGGCAGAAATCACAGAAAACATTAGCAGAGAACTGAACTGAAGCCCTGACCTGAAGCCCCAAAGTATGGGATGATACCAAATTGTCAGAAAAAGAAAGCATTGTTTGGAGATCAAACAATTGGACAATTTCACTGGGGGATAATATTCAAGTGCTTTATTCTTTAGAAAGGGTCAATTATGACCCTTTCATAGTCACGTTTTTTTTTTTAATTAAAAACAAATACACATCCATCATTGTGCATTCATGACTAAGTACATTTACAGAACTAAATGCTTTTCTGTCATGTGTAATACAATTCAAATGTGTTTGTATACATATGTGTGCACAGCAGCAACAAATATGTGGACATGAACAAACCTGGGTTAGACAATAATAATGAAAGCAAGAGAGGGCTGGTAAAAGCCGACACTAGTACAGTGCGCACACATACACACACACACACACACACACACACACACACACACACACACACACACACACACACACACACACAAAATTGATTGAGTGCTGAGAGGAATGTTGGCACAACACCAGGCACAAGACCAGAACAGCAGAGAGACCAAAAGGAGAGAAGGAGTGATTTACTATTCTTAGAAAGGGCATTTATCATGCAACTTACAAAGACACACACATCCGCACAAAACCTAATACAATCACAGATGTTGTATATATTACATGCCGACAGTGGAGGACAGTCCAACAATCAGTACCCTATGTAGAGAAACGGAGACAGCAAAGTAGGGCTGGGTCTGCAATATGGCAAAAAATTTGATCGCAGTATATTTTATAATATTGATCAATGTCAATATGTTTTACAATATATTCAAATATTCCGTTCACACGGAAAATTCACACGCCATTACCATTGTGAGACAGGGCATGCCTTGGCGGAGGTCTGCGCTCTGATTGCCCTTCTAGTTTAAACTAAGTTACATTACAGAGACTCTTCATGTGTCTGAAAAGGAAAGCCGTGCTAATGATGAAGATTACAGTTCCCTTATGATTTTATAGCAGCAGGGAACCTTATGGTAGGGTCTCAATGATTGGTAATATTGACGTTAAGTATCTGACACTGATTAGGTATGTTGGCCAAATACAGCATGTCCAGCTCCATGCGATACCTTTACTGAAGGGACAGGTTACTTAAAGGTTCATAATATGAACGGCTCAGCAACTTGCAGCCAAAAGGCCTTACAGTAATCACCCAACGTTATTGGCTTAATTAACATGGCTGAGATGGTTGTAATGAAAATCATCTTCTCTGCCAGTCCCTGAGATCACTGAAGTGACTAACTAATTTCGAATGAGCGTCTGAGCATGCAAGGCAATAACAAACATTTTGCAATAATTGAATGAATCCTCATCACCAGAACATCTCTTTCTCTCCTCAATCTGTGTTTGTCTCGCATTGCAAGACAGCACCTCATGATCCTCAACATTAATAAACATGGTCCCATGAAAGAGGTTCTGCTTAAACAATTTGTTACACAAAGCTATGTATTATTAAAAATGAGCAGTATTTTATAAACTAAACACAAGAAAAACAACTATTGGCTTGTGTTGCTATTGCTGTACACCAAAGGGCTATTTCACAAAACCAAGATAAGGGATAAGCCGGGATTTTACAGTTATCCTGGCTCAATTTAGCCTTGACTCACAAAAGCAGAGGCATCTAAGTTACAATGGAGATTTATTCTTTACAGCTAGCCTGGTCGGGACCAGGCTAACAGCCAAGATTTGTTAATCCTGGAGCCTTTTCTGTTCACTCACTCTTCTATTGCTGTATGAAGACCGCTGTTCATATTGTTGTTAGAAGTTTGATGAATATATTACTACAGTTGTTGAGCTAATTAGAAAAGGCTGATAAAATTGCCAAATGTGTTTAAAATGAAGTCAGTAACTAAAGGCAATACATAAAGTGCTGTACATGTGTGTTTCCATAGTGCACCAATGCACCTTAAATTATTTTAGTTGATTCATTTTTTTGTATTCTTTACCAATATAATTCAAGAGGATTGTACAATTTTAAGAACATATCCCAATTGTACAATCCTCCCAAGTTACAGTCTTAGTTCACTGAACCAATATAGTGTAGACTACTGTACATTCATGTAACAACAGGAAGAGAGACCTCAATGGTTACATTCATGTTTATAGTGTGCATGAAATGTATCACTTAATTATCTTTATAGACTCTAGATTTTAGAATCCAATTAATTTAGTGTCTTTCTTTTCTATGTCCATATCTACGAGGGAGCAAAGCATATAATATGTAAAGAAGGAAACTCGTTCTCTGTAAAA
>NC_045734.1:19821117-19825724 GCF_008692095.1 Etheostoma spectabile | reverse complement strand
AAAAAGTGAGATATGAGAAAAAGCGTGGCAGATAACAGCGGACAGACTGAATGATCAACTAAAACTATGCATTTACAAACTACTGCGCTTAACTGAAACCATTTAATGAGTCACTTGTCATTTGCAAAAGCAAACAGTTGTACATTTTGCATTAAGAGCGAGCAGTGGAGGTTATTATGACTTAGGACATTTATTATTATGGCCCATGAGTGGAAGGGAGAAACAAAGTGAAAAAAATATGTATGCATCATATTCTAGCGTTGTATAAAATTGATCTTCATGGTAAATTTCTTAAAGAAACATTCTTCTTACTTTTAAGGCAAAAAGTACAATAGTTAATTTGTGCAAATGATTAGTAGCCTAATCCTCAAATGGTATGATTATGAAGGTTTCCTTTAAGAGCAGTGGTCCGTTAATGTCTATGTTTAGGCTACTTACACATTCAGTCAGTCTGCGATTGTCTGGCTCACTTTCTCTTGCTGTTTCATTACAGTGGCTGTGTTTCTTTTCTTTTTTTTCACAAATAATCTGTTTCATGTTATCATGCTCCACAAGAAGATGGTGCTCAGTCTGTATAAAGTATGAACAATGCATATTCCCCATTTTAGCATCAGTAAATATGTGATCAACGTCACAGTGTGTCAAGGAAAGCCGTGAAGGTGCATCTATCTGAATTACTTCGGTCTGGCTGGCCTTCGTGAAACACACCAAGCCAGGCTGAACAGAGTAGAGTAGGTCAAGTCTCGCTTTGTTGGTGATCCTGGATTTATAAGTTCTGCTTTTGTGAAACAGCCCCCTGCTTTGCTTGGAGACATCTGACTAAATATAAGTACCCTCATAATTACTCACAAAAAAGCCTTCTTGGCTGTGAATAAGAGAGATAATGTCTAGTCCCACTGCCCAAGTGCTCTGCTCCACATAAACATTGTAATTAACGAGGTTAAACATGGCGCCATTGTCCGGGTTGTCTATTTCCTATAAAAGAACCCTTTAAACACCCTCTCTTTAACTCAATATGAATAATTAGTTTGAAGGCAAAATGGCTATTTTCTGAACAAAGTGACATACTGGAGGACACTGTCCGTCCTTTATAGCTGATCTCTCTCCTGTCAGATACAAGCGAGAGGGATAGCTAAACTGCAAGAGCTGGATATTGCAATGCAGAACAACAAGCAGTGCTTTGAAAGATGAGAATATAAACTGAAGGCAGGGAGAGGAAAGGATGGGGGCTGGATCAGGACAGAGATGTAGAATGCATGGCAGGCGCACACTCACACACGCACATGCACACGCACACAGTAGTCCAATGTTCCAGCTCATTTCAGCACAACATCATCCGACAACAGAGGAGCTTCAGAAGTGCTTGGTCTCACACTGGTTTTACAGCCATGGGAAACAAAATCAAAAAGCCAATTTTCTTGCAACTCTGGCCCGAAACGCAAACTTTTTTCTGTGTGCGAGGGAGAGAAAGAGACAGCCAGGCCATAATCAAAGCAATGACCTCTTACCAGGTCAGCAGAGACATGCATGCTCCATCAGCTCCCATTTGCATCTAAAGTTTTCTTGTGTATGTACATTATTAGTCACACATTATTTTATGTATGCATTTATCCAAAGAAATGTCATGATATATGGTATGATATTTTCAGTTAGCCAGAAGTGATTTCAACCGCAACCTTCGCAGTGACAGGGCCCTATCTTGCACCCGGTGTAGCGTGGCACAAAGCCCGACACAAGTGTCTTTACTATTTAAGACCATCCGGCGCCCACATCGTTTAAATAGCAAATGCACCTGCGCCCATCTTTGCGCCCATATTTGTGCCCATGGTCGTGCTGGTCTGAGGTGTGTTTAGGTGAATTCTTGGCGTATTGCCATATTGAGGCACCAGGAAGTGATCGCGCCATTGACCAAACAAAACCTGTTCTAAAGTCAATAATGCCGCACTTCATTAGTATTTTAACAGCGCATTAGGAAAATGTGCCAAGGCTTATGCACAGCGTACGCACATTATGCTTGTTACACACACACACACACACAGGGAAGCGTAGCAGCAAACAAACATGCAAAAGATTAAAAATAATGATATTACGCTGCAAATCCGCCATCGTAATAGCAATGCGCCAAGGTACAAACACGCCAGGCTTTTAATGGGAATAGGGGATGACATTTTTATTGGTTTATTGCATGTTACGCCCAAAATTCATCTATGAATTAATGAAGACACTAAGTACAACCCTTTTGAACCATGTGCCCGGTGCACGGACCCTTTTTTTTCCGTCAAACTCGCGAAAGAGGATTTGGACACGCTCTAAATGCACCTGTGCCAGGCGCTTCACGCTGTGTTCTTTGATAGTTAAAATAGGGCCCTTAGTGTCATTGTAGTATCAGGATTTTGTCCATGGTGCATACTTGTGAGCATTTTTTGACACCTCACAAAAACTGGCATATATGTATCTGAGTGTTTAATTTGAGTTGCACATCTCTCACCTTTTTTCTGGCTATCAAAATGGCCATCACTATTTTCATCCACTCCCCTGTCCCTCAGTATAAATCTACTTTGTTTTTCTTCCCCTCCATCTCTCTGTGACTGTTTTCCTAAAGAGCCTCATTCCCTCTCTGCCATTACTTCAACTTTTCTAAAACCAATCTGTGATAGCTCAGGGGTCAAGACCTTTTAACTAATCTTAGATCCCTTTCAGCCCTAATCTTGGTTATTGTTTGTTTGGTCTGTCAAAGACAGTTAAGCTCGACAGGATTATCCATTGTATCATTTTGTGTTATTGGTAAAAATGTTAAAATAAAAATAAAAAATCTGATTCACTGAAGTAGCCATCCTTAAGCCATCAACACATGATCCGCGATAACGCTGCTCTGTGGTGACTTTGCTATTTTTTTCAATGGGGAGAGTGGTGGAGACAACTCGGAGGAAGTGCTACCCTTGACGTGGCACACCGCTAGCCGATGTCCAGACTACTGCAACAATCATTTTTGTTTTTTGCATCCTGCTGTTCCCATCGTCAACCGGGTAATACTTTTTTTTTTTACCAAAGCAGTATATGAAATCAGATGTATTACCTGCCACCATTTAGTTGTTTTGTGTTATTTAAAATAGTTATAAGAACTCTGCGTATGGGTTGGACCTATTTGCTGGGGATGGGTAGGCTGAGACTTAGAGCTACATGGAAAAAATATGCACCAATTTTGCGGTTTACAAAAATACAAGTTGGGTGAACCCCATCCCTTGACTTAAAAAGTTTGGGTGACCCTCCCCTCAACAAAGAATAAAAAGACATGATCCTCCCTTATTTTCCTCCAGTGGTCAATACCATGAATACCAAACAGTCATTAATTGTCTTAAGCTTTTTTCATCATGTTACCATTATACAATCTTCACTTGTGCACAGCACACGCTTTTATCCCTTTTTTGTTTTTTAATCATCTCTCTTTCTCTTTCCTGCATCATAAACAATGTGCTAGAAAAAAGCCAAATGTACAACCAAAGCTAGGTATATGAATTATCATTCCAAAATTACAATTGCACTACTGCTTGGCTGCTTGCTTTTAACATGGAGATTTTTACTTAAGTATTTGGTGTTTGCCAAATGGAAATGGGATCTTTGATTCATTTGCCTTCTCTCCCTTTTCAGCCATCCCTCCTCTCTCTCTCTCTGTCGTTGTATCTCTTATTAGAAAAAGACCAAAAGATTGGCACAGAGGAGGGGAGGTAGGGCTGCAGGGGTCGCAGCTGGTACCCGGGATGAGGACCTGGCACAAGACAATAAAATAGCAGAGAAAAGAGGAGATTGAGAAAGAACAGAAAATGGGAGATGGACAGATGGAGGGTAATATGAAATAGAGGGCTAGAAGGAGAGAGAGAAAGGCATAATGATGATGAGCCTTCAGCTGGGCAGAATAGAGCTATTGGCTGGCTAAAAGTGAAACTGATTGGACTGAGAGAGTTATGGAGGGTGAAAACGGGGGGGGGGGAGAAAGAGCTAGAGGGATAGAAGGGACGGGCAGCAGATGGGTACACCCCTGTTACTCTCTGCTGACCACTCGTTTTTCATCAAAGAAAGATTCTTCGGCACAAAAGAGGAGCAAGATGGACAAAGTGATGAGGCAGGAAGCAAGAATCTTGCACCTTTCTTTGATATTTTGCTCTGATTTAGTTGAAACCATTTGCAACAGCCTGTTTCCTCCTATCCATCCTCCCCCCAGCTCTTCCTCTCCTGTGAACATTACACAATCCCCCATTTAAACAATATGGTTGCATATGTGCAGACTTTTACTTTGATCATACTCTTGTCTTTGTCTTTTGAAATGCCCCACAAAATGGCCAAGATTTTGCCATTTCTTTTTCATAGTCTGCAAGTGTATATCGGTTTCAAACATCGTCATCGGGCTCCTTGTCGTGACCAGCGCTCGGTTCTCCTCCGCCGTCTGCTGGGGCAGCAGCATCGGAGCCAGCGACACAAATAGACTAAACAAAGTGATCAGGAAGGCTGGCTCCGTGATTGGCTGCAAACAGGAGACATTTGAAGCTGTGGTGGGGAGGAGGTCTCTGAACAAACTGTTGTCTATCATGGATAACCCTGACCACCCTCTC
>NC_045734.1:19814819-19821107 GCF_008692095.1 Etheostoma spectabile | reverse complement strand
TGGTCCAACAGAGGAGCAGCTTCTCTAAGAGGCTCCGACAGCTTCGATGTCGCACAGACCGCTACAGGGAATCATTCATACCACAGGCAATAAAACTCTTTAACACATCATCACTGGGTGCTAGACAAGACTCTGATACTGCACAATACTGCACTAAGTGCAACCTTCATTTACATTTTAGCATACTATTTAAGCAGTTGCAGATTTAGTTTTCCCGTCCTGTATATATTCAAATATTTGTGCTTATATTTTTATTCCTATTAATAGTATTTCATGTATATTGTATGTATGTATTTATATTGTATCCTAGTATTTCATTTATATTTATATGCTGTGTTGTGTGACTGATATATGTATGCTGCTGAAACACCATCATTTCCCATTTTTTGGGGATCAATATCTATCTATCTATCTATCTAGCTATCTATCTATCTATCTATCTTAATTACTAGTGATCTGTATCGGTCTCAGCCCTTTAAACCATATCCGTCAACCCAAAGAGAAGACTACTGAGAGTATTTCTTTAAGTTTGTTAATATTGTCTTGTCTTCACTCTTGACAAAGTTTTAACAAAGGCATGACAAATATGTAAGGGAAAACACGAGCAGCCAATCACAGTTCAAGCAGTCTCCATGTGGTCTCTCCATCAACGGCATAGTCCTGAGCTATACACTAGCCTATGCATGCAGCCACCATAGGTTCTGTATCACCCCTTGAAGCAGGTGTATAAATCCAGCTTGAGGGTGAACCAAAACAGTAACACTACAGATGGTAAAAAGAAAGCCATGAGCTGAAAAACACTGAAACGCTCTGCAGAGCAGAGGGAACTGCAGCCGGATCACATTCTCTGTGGCTTCATCCATATAAGCAACACATTCCACATTACACATGCAATTGCATTAATTGCTAATGTTAAACTATTGAATGAAGCAGATTTATTTTGTGTGATTTTGAAACAGATTTTGCCTTAGGAAATGAAACGGCGGGGGATCAATCCTCATCATTGTAAAGGTAGGGTCTTTCAAGACGCTCAAGTGCCTTATTATACTGTACATAATGTTTTATTACAGGTACTATGCTAGTTGTATGACATTGATTCTGGGCAAAAAAAGTGAAGAAAAACCCACCACACACACACACACACACAAACACACACACACACACACTCTCCTATCAGATGTCCGTAGTTGGCAGTCATCCCGAACATCTGTCTTTCTGTGGCCAAAATGTGCCAGACTGGACCAACTCAGGGTGAGCAACACACAATACAACATAAACCTCTCTTTTTCTCTCTCTCTCACTCTCTCTCTCTCTCTCTGTGGCTCTTCCTCCTTCTGTCTTTCCCAGCCGTCTTCTCCTTTCTGTATTTCTGACTACAAATGCAGCCCAGCTCTGGGTCAGGTAGATGCTCTACACTGCATTGTCTCCGCTCTGTTTCTGTCTTACTGACTCACTTCTCTCACGCTCCTCATCTCTGCACTTTATTTACCTTGTTTTGCACCCTCATCCCTTCCGGTTTGCCATATGTTGCCCTCTTGTTCTTTCCCTCACTCTACCTGTATTGGCTTCCCTCTACCCTTCTCTCTCTCTCTCTCCTTCTGTTGTGTCTACTCGCCAGCAGAGCCCCAGGGTTAAAACATGCTGGCATCCACTAGTCTGGCAGGTGTGTGTGTGTGTGTGTATGTGTGTGTGTGTGTGTGTGTGTGTGTGTGTGTGTGTGTGTGTGTGTGTGTGTGTGTGTGTGTGTGTGTGTGTGTGTGTGTAGTGTGGAGGAGGTTGTGTCATTACATAGTTGACATCTGCAATATATGTGAGTGCAATTCCTTTGTCAGTTTCATGTAAAATGTCACATAACGTACAAGAGATGCCAGTGAAACAGTTGCAGGTTCCCTGGCGCATGCCAAATACATCACTGTAGAAATTCAAAATGTGTGTTGTTGATGTGTATATCAATAGTGTGTACTGTACTTTTTATCATTTACAGTTTACAATGCATCACAAAACTCTGCTCTGCAAATATTTTATAAGAAAGGAATCCTCACTCAACCATTGCAAATTGCATGTGTAAATTTGTGCTTCAGTGTTTTTATTGACCAGCAATGGTCCATTTGTGCATGATTCACTTGCATTATATTGCCCTTCAGCATACATCTGATAAAGAATGATTTGAGTAGCTTATTCTTCCAGGTCTTTAATGTGTATTGCTGGTATTCCAGCCGTGACAATCACAACGGACCAGACACACTCTCACTGTCACGGTGGCCATAACAGTCCAGACACAATTAAACACACATTAAAACTACTTAATGGATACGAGAGGAAAAACAATATAATACAGCTGTTAACATTGTCAAACCCAACTGCTAGTTTGTAGCCAGAACTGCCAGCTGCATTGCATTTCCACAGGTTAATGATTCAAAGCAGACAAACATGCAACCACACATAACTTAAAAGTCTAATCAAAAGATCACATCTCAGTTGGGGTTTTTTACCGCCACCATGTTAACATCTTCATTAGTACTGTTACTGGTGAAAAGGGATTCTATTAGATCCTAAATGAAAACATAAAAACCAAGTCCTGAGACAAAAACACATACACTTAATTAGACTTTGCACCCAGGTAGGCACACAGGCTCACACTTCTCTGACACAGTCACACCCACCCACCCGCACACACACGGACGCACGTACGCATGCACGCATGCTCGCACTCACACACACACACACACACACACAGACACACACACCATGATTAAAGACCAAGGCCATCTGGCACTAAGAGAGCAAGGGGAAATACCCTCATAGATGCTGATGCAAGCCTTGAGACATGTCCTTTATATCCTCCTTTGCTTCCTTCCTTAGTTTGCTTCCTGTTTGCTCACTCACATCTTCCATTCTTTGCCTTATTTGTCTCTTTCTCTTCATATCTTCCCTCCTTTGCTCATTTGTCCCCAATAAAACGCCACATTAAAACCAAATGATCCATATTTCCTCATGTTTTGAAATGGATGTAACCTGTGTACCCAGCAGGTACCCGTTTTCAGCCAGCAGCACTAAACAGATGCTCAGGGAGATTACCTGGTTGTAGCTCCTGCTACTGCTATGGGACTAATGAAAATGTGTGTGAAGCACAGCAGCCTTTCACTAAAAGTTAGAGTATTATTCATACTAAACACTGCTGGGACTGTACAGTCATTCCACAACCTACAAAGGTGTGTAAGAATGAGACCTTTTAAACAGGCTTTCCAAGTATAATGGTTTGCAATTATTATAATTTTTTACCATGGTCATCAATTCACTAAAACCTATTTTTCCGGAAGGTCAATTATAAAAAAAATACAATTTCAACATTGGACCTTTTTGTGTTCTATGAGGAAAATCAATGACAAGATATGCCAAAATATCTTTCCCTCTATCTAACAAAGACCACGATGAGAATGTACCTTGTGCTAGGAACAAATTCATGAATGCCCAAGTCTAAAACAAAGCAAAATCAAAACTTAGTGCATTTGTAGATTCAAAACTTTTGAAAAGTTACAACAGCTGAATGAAAATAAGAAACTCAACAGCCTGTTGCCATTGTTAAATGTAGCAAAATGAGAAAATTCATGCTGCAAAAAAATATAAGAAAGAAAATGCCCACGTCTTCACAGGTGTCTTTGTAAAAGCTGAAAGAAAACTACAGTTCATTTAGAAAGTGGCTGCTTGAGTCTGAACAACCTGAGGAAGGTAAGCACATATTTCAGTTCTCAAATGTCTATGCCCTTACATACTAATAATTTGTGTCTTTGTAGTAAAGTATGGGTTTTATAGGACAAAAATGGATAGTAGATACCGAGTACAAATGTGACAGTGAAAACGCATTGCACACTTTAGAGCCTTTTTTCTTCTTCTACCAATTACTCATACTGGATTATAGTTCCATGCTCTTCATGAATACATGATGACCTCTATGCCAAACAAATTTGGTGGTGGGACATGACAAAGCAGCAAAGTAGCACAAAGCATCAAAACCATGAATGGAGGCAAAGAGGGCAACATGCCCAACCACCATAAGTAATGTTGCTTTATTCTGTCTTTACAGAAGAGAGACATGGACACTGTTGCCAAATTCTCACTTAGCAGAGAGAGGATGGAAAGAATACTTTTTTTCTCAACAATGACAACAAATGTGGCACAATATGAATGCGTCACACTGTACTTTAGAAAAGGAATTAAATGGCAGAATCACTCTGTAGTTGGGGGCAGAGACAACATGCAAAGGCTTAAAGTGAGAAAAATGCAGACAAATTGAGAGATTAAGTCTTTTAATTGAAGAGTTTTCAGACTGATACTAAGTTTTTTTTTCACGATTGACGGATGTAAATTCAGATGAAAGTAAGTAAAAATATGCAGGTTTTAAATGAAAAAGAACAATAACACATTGTTCTCTTATATATTTGGAGGCTGCAGAGGTTGACTTTGATGCATTTGCTAATTCTAAAGCATAATAAAAGCAACAAAAAAAAAAAGATTTCAAACTCACCCCTACTTGTTTCAAAAACCTTCCCTAATCTTTACGCACCTGCGTTAACATATTCACAACTGTAATCACTGAACAAAAGTATGTATAAAGGCAGTGACTCTTTGCCATGTGTTTTAGCAGGTACAGAGTACTACAGACCGAATGTTTTCCTTGACTATGCCTATATGTTGTGTTTTAATGAGAAAAATGTTATATGTTCTCTGTGAAGTCCTGCTGCTTAGTACTCTGTATGCATCCTTTGCTTCTTCTCCATTTCACCTTTCAATATTGATACACACTTTTCTCCCCCGGAGGTGAAAACACCATTGCGGAGTTGAACCAACCTATGCTTGACTGATATTGGATTTTAATATGCCGAGCAACATGCTAATCACCAGGAATGTGATGCTGAACACCTACTTAAATGCAAACATAGGACCCTGCATCTGTCCCTGGGGCGAGAGAGGAGGAGGTAATTTACATGATTAATTACCTATACCTAACAAGCACCAGCGGTGTTCAAGGCTCCCAGGGTTTCTCACATGGCGCGCGCGCGTGTGTGTGTGTGTGTGTGTGTGTGTGTGTGTGTGTGTGTGTGTGTGTGTGTGTGTGTGTGTGTGTGTGTGTGTGTGTGTGTGTGTGTGTGTGTGTGTGTGTGTGTGTGTGTGTGTGTGTGTTTTCAGCTTTGCCGTCCTATTCCAGAATGTAGTCTAGTCAGGTAATGATCTATAATTAATGATGCAGTCTAAATCAGTGCAGGCTTATCGTTTTATTCATTTTGGAAAATCTGATCCAATTCAAATTTAACATTTGAACTACACACCCTATGTAAAACTAAAAGCAAGGTACAATAAAATTTCACTTTATTTCTGCTTGTACTCAAGTGCTTCTAAATTGTGTCTTGGGGCACTTGTACTTGTGTTTCAATTCCTGTCAACTTTATACAATGTTTCTGTGCATTATTGAGAGGTATGTAGTATTGACAAAGTGTCTGACTTTCTGAAAATGTTAAGTCATTCACTTTTTTTGTAGGTGGTTGACTGCCTTAAACATGATAAATTAAAGTCAACCCAACTTCAATTGAACTGTGCATCACATATTGTGGCCATGTGCTGTGTTTCCATTTTGATACAACTGCTGCTGTAGTGAAGTCAACGTCTAGTTAAAGCCTCTTGAAGCATGTTGGTGATTTGTGATGGTGGGCTATATAAAAAAAAATTGGCGTGACTTGTGGAAAAGTAAGAGAGACCAAAGCAACTTGCTTCAAATTAAGAAAAATAAAAGAAAAAGTTGAAAGTGAACTGAAGACACACGTTACTGTAATAACTACAGACTTAAATGGATAAGGAGGACAGATGTTTTACATGTTTAATAGCTGTGAATACGTTGGACTTGCATAAAGGACATATCCGTGAATGCAGGACGTTGCGGAAAATGACAAAAAAAGTGGGGAGAAAATAGATTTAAGAAGTAGACAAAGTAAAACAGCCTCAGCAGAGCAGCAGGAATGCTGCAGTGTGGTTCTATCTCTCTCTCTTCATTTGACATTAAACTGACTGGAGACATATGGACTGATTCATTACCTGTAATATGGCATAATAGCAGCTTCCACATGAGGCATATGTGTGTGGGAAAGTGCATTAGTCGGCATCCATGTCTTTGTCTAAGTACATGCAGCTGTGTATCATTGTGTATGTGAGTGTGAGTGTGTGTATGTTTCTTTCATCAGCATGATTTTGTGTGTGTGTGTGTGTGTGTGTGTGTGTGTGTGTGTGTGTGTGTGT
>NC_045734.1:19798681-19814809 GCF_008692095.1 Etheostoma spectabile | reverse complement strand
TGTGTGTGTGTGTGTGTGTGTGTGTGTGTGTGTGTGTGTGTGTGTGTAATAGGCTGCACCACAGCCCAGTGTTGTGATTAGGCAGCAATCAGAAGCTAACAAGCTTCAGATAGCAGGCATCAACACACACTGTCCCTAGAGAGCACGCCGTCCTACATCCTCATTGAGATGGAATAACATGTATGCCTACAGTGGATTCAATTTCGATAAAGCCACGCTTATTCATTAACAAAAACACACAGGCAAGCACATATAGGAAATGAACAGCTGTTTCCAGTGAATGGCAAGAGTATGACAGGAAATAGTTGCAAACCATTCCACAATATTTTACAGGAAATCTATTTGAACTAATTTATCCATTGAGGTCTGTAGAGAAAAGAGAAACACAGATCAATATTTAGCTTGAAGCTCTTGTAGTAGCAGCACTAATAATTTGAGGATGGTGATAAGGAAAATACCCAAAACAATCCATGATGCAGTCACCGATAGTAATGCATTAGGTGGAAGGCATTAGGTGAAAGGCAAGAGAGATGAAAAAGTAGAGAAATGTGTTTAGAGGGAGTTTGAGAAAATTAAAATTAAGCTTTTTTAGTTTGATAGCGAAACACCCCTCAGACGCTTTGCTGCTTGCTCCTGCTTCTGCTTGCATATTTTTGCTGATATTTTTGCTGATAATCGTGCTTTTCCTCTGAGAAACTATGAGCAGCGGCTCTTGGACACTTCAAAAACACTGGACTATACATTTTTTGTAGACATAGTAGGCTATTGCCATATTTTAAAATTTTTCTGCGTGAGCGTGGCCTACCAATAGCTCAAGCCTGTCCTACAGTGATTGTAGCTAAAGCTAATTAGCAGCAAGATGCCTCCTTTCTCCGTAGAAGACTACTACAAACTCCTTCAGAAGATTGCACTTCTGGAAACCAAGGTTCACCTTCTAGAAGTGAACGTGGAAGTTAACGGATCTTGTGGAAATGACACCACTTTACCATGGACCCATAACAATGGACAGAAGTATGCTAACACACGGCTAATTAGCACCAACAAGACTACAAAGAAACAGGAGGGTGGAACTGGTAATAAATCAACAAGTGGCGGTCCTCCCTGGAACTCGTCTGGTGCGAAGCCTAAGAGTAAATCATTTTCCTGGGAAATGGGAGGACGACTAACGGGCCGGGCACAGCGCCCTGAGGTTTGTGATATGACCGGCTGGCCTGCATTATCATCTGGGCAGAGCGCCTCTTCAACCCCTGTACCTAGTAGGACACAGCCGTGGACAGCTGCAAAAGGGAAAATAAGCAACAAAATGCCCCCCCAACAACCTTGTGTGCAACTGGATAACAGATTTGCTCCTCTGCTGCAAGACGCTGGACAGTCATCTGATGACCGGGACTGCGTCTATCACCACACAGCAGGGGTAAGGACTGAGAGCAATTCAAAAAGTAAAAAGCTACAACTGGGCCTCAAACCCTGATTGTGGGGGACTCTGCTGTAAAAGATTTAAAAACAGTAAAAACACCAAAATACTATGTTTCCCAAAGACATGGTGTCTGACTTGACCCAAAAATCCCAGATATCGTGGCAGCACACCCAACTGTGAAGAACAATTCTGATATAGGGTCAAATGATGTTGTAAAGCAACAGTCTGAATTGCTGAAACTGGACTTTAGGGAACTGCTTGACACAGTCACCCCCCTAAGCGCAAATGTGTTTATCGTGGTCCTATACCGTCAGTCAGAAGAGAGATGAGAGATTCAGCCGACTGTTGGGACTAAACAAATGGCTTTCAACTGAATGTACCGTCCACTCTCTGAAGTTCATTGACAATTTAAACATTTTCTGGAGCGCAGACATCTTTTTAAGCAGATAGACTTTCCCTTAACAAGCCAGGAGTAAAGCGTTCACCTCTAATCTGCTTTACTTTCTGCGCTACACATCTGCTCCCTCTGCCAAGGTCACAAAACAAAGGAAGACACAACAAAGTGCGGCAGTGATCCAGCACAGCCCCCGCCTGTGCAAGATTTGACCAGGGAGACCAGAGAGCAGAGACACGAAACCTCACTCCCTCTTTCACCCGTCCAGCACCCCTCAAACCTTCCCAACCGAACCTTCTGAGGATTCATCGCTGTCTCTACTGATGTCTCCACACACCCTTTCCCTTATTTCCCCATCAATTATGCACCCCTTCCTACCCCCATGGCTCAACCCGGGCAAAAGTAAAACGCCAAGCACCACTACAGGATGTCAGAAAACTCCTTCCCCCCAGACTGATAAGGACGCTTGTGTGCAAAAATCTGGCAAGCACTATCTGATAGTGCCGGGCTGGCTGCAGGACTAGTGATACTAATGACTCTTCAAGACAAGCCCGGGCCCTGTGGATTCATTCTTCCTCAATTTCTGGTTGGATAGGTAATAGGAAAAGAATGGTGAATAAGCACTTAACTGCAAACTTAGCAAATTTAGCATCCATTCCTTGTCAGCTACAGCCTGTCCCAAAAAATGAAACACACACTAACACTAGCCTTACTAAGCAGGTCTTTGGCAGGAAAATCATTTTTAATCAATGATTTTATACTAAGCACAATCAGATTTTATGTTTTTACTGAAACCTGGTTAGACCATAATAACAGCGCTGCTGTTCTCATCGAGTCAGCTCCCCCTAACTTCAGTTTTATGAGGAGAATAGAGTGAATAAGAAGGAGGTGGAGTCGCCATTTTGTTTAATGACTCATTCCACTGTACGCAAATATGTTATGGAAATTTTGTTTCTTTGAATATGTTGCTCTTCAATTAAGAATTCCCTCAAGCGATGTTTCTAAATATCTACAGGCCACCTAAATATTGTGCAACCTTCATTGATGACTTCACTGAACTGCTGTCTATTACTGCATTAACTTTGATTGTGTAATCATTGCGGGTGATTTTAACTTCATGTTGACAGCCCCAAGACAGGGGGACAAAAGAGCTGTGTTGTGTTTTTGAGAACTATGGACTGACTCAGCATGGGACGGAGCCCACCCACAATAAGGGGCACACTCTGGACTTGATTGTCTCCAAAGGTCTGAACATTTCCAAGGTTTGGTGATGACGTTGCTCTCTAGATCATTCCTGTGTTTTCTTAACGGCACTATCTCTGTGCCCAAAAGTGTCCAAACAAAGATAATCAGAAAACGGTATATCACTGAAAACACCAGTGACACATTTATTCAGCTTTTCTCCACACCAGCCCTCTCTGGGCTCTAGTCAGTGAGCTTGTAGATAATTTCAACTGTAAAATTACAAATGTGTATTGACCATTGCTCCCACTAAGGTCAAAGTTGTATTGGTAAGAAAAGATCTCCATGGAGAAATGTCCTACTGGTGAGAAAAAAAAAGAGAGTGTAGGAAAGCTGAACGAAGGTGGCGAAAAAAAATCTCCTGGTCCATTATAACTCCTAAAGAGAGACTTCGCATTTATAATTGGAACTGAGGAATGCAAGAAGGTCCTTTTTCTCTGATATTATCTCTAGAAACATAATAATTCCCGTGCTTTGTTTGCTACTGTTGATAGGTTAACAAACCCTCCAGTACCAGTAGCATCTTAACTTTTATCTACCAAGGCTGCAATGACTTTGCCCCTCTTCAAAGACAAAATTCAAAAGATTAGACAAACAGTCAGTGCCTCCATATCAAGGCCAGGATATGTGTTGTCACAGTGTTCAAGCAAAAAAGTTCCAATATGACAGAATTTCACACGATCAACCATACAAACTGGAGGACATTATTCAACATCTGAAAACTCGACCTGCCTTGATGTTCTACCAACGGGACTTTTCAAAAATTTCCAATTGTTTGATCTGATCTTCTACAGATTGTGAACACATCCCTTCTTTCAGGTATCTTTCCACAGGCCCTGAAAACTGCAGTAATCAAGCCACTCTTAAAAAAGAACACCTAGACAAGTCACAATGAGCAACTATAGGCCAATACAAACCTTCCGTTTTTAAGTAAAATCATTGAAAAAGTAGTCTTTCAACAACTCAACCATTTCTTGTCACTAAGCAACAGTTTTGATACCTTTCAGTGGGTTTCCGACCACACCACAGCACTGAAAGGCTCTTGTCAAAGTCTTTAATGACATCCCCTTAACACAGATAATGGCAAAATTTCAATCTTAGTATACTTGATCTCAGTGCTGCATTTGACACGGTCGAACAGACATACTACTAGACCGATTGGAAAACTGCGTTGGCCTTTCTGGCTCAGTATAAACTGGTTTGAATCCTACCTAAAGAATAGGGATTACTGTGGTCTATAGGTAATTATGCATCTGAGCGTACAAATAGACGTGCGGAGTTCCGCAAGGCTCCATCTGGGGCCTCTTCTGTTTAACATACATGCTTCCACTGGCTCAGATTATGGGGGAAAAACAAAATAAGTTACCATAGTTATGCGGACGACACACAAATTTACATAACCTTATGCCAGGGGACTATAGTCCAATACAAAAACTGACTAAGTGCATCGAACAAATTAACGGCTGATGTGCCAGAACTTTCTGAAATAAATGAAGGAAAAACTGATGGTGGTTGTTTTTGGAGCAAGAGAGGAACGATTAAAAGTCTGCGCTCAGCTTAAACAACAATGTTAAAAAAAACAGACAAAGCCAGAAATCTTGGTGTAGTCATGGACTCAGACCGAACTTTAACAGCCACATTAAGACAATTACAAAGTCAGCCTACTATCACCTTAAGAATATATCAAGGGTTAAAGGACTATGTGTCAACAGGATTTGGAAAAACTTGTCCATGCCTTTATCTTCAGTAGACTTGACTACTGTAACGGGGTCTTTACAGGTCTCCCTAAAAAATCATCAGACAGCTGCAGCTGATTCAGAACGCTGCTGCTCGAGTCCTCACTAAGACCAGAGACTGGATCACATCACTCCAGTTCTGAAGTCTTTACACTGGCTTCCTGGTCTCAAAGAATTGATTTCAAAGTACTCTTGCTAGTTTATAAATCACTTAACGGTTTAGGTCCAAAATATATTGCTGATCTGACTACAATATGAACCACCCAGACCTCTCAGGTCATCGGGACAGGTCTGCTTCTGTCCCCAGAGTCAGAACTAAACAGGTGAAGCAGCTTTCAGTTTCTATGCTCCTCATATCTGAATAAACTCCCAGAAACCTGTAGAGCTGCTACTCTCAGTTCTTTTAAATCAAGGCTGAAGACCTTTCTATTTGATGCTGCCTTCTTTAAAGACTAATCATTTCTTTAAATTTTTATGCTGCACTGTAATTTATCTTGTGTTTATGTTTCTCTTTGTTTTAACTGTCTATTCATGTGTTTACCGGTTTTTAATGCTTGTGATTTTTAACTGTTTTTACTTGTGTTTTATTGTTTAACTGATTTTGTGTAAAGCACTTTGAATTGCCTTGTTGCTGAAATGTGCTATACAAATAAAGCTGCCTTGCCTTGCCTTGCCTAAATTTGAACTTAACTTAAATGAAATTGTCATTATTCCATCTATACCACAACTTTACTAACAACAATAATAATATAACCAATGTACATACAATACATTTTTACATTTTTGATCAACCGAGAGTCCTTAAGGACTCTAGTATAACTCAAAATACTTATATGGAATAATTTAATTTTTTACTGTATGTTGCCCACACAGTATATACCATATACAAACATTAGATTTGCCTTAAAATGACTCATCAAACTTAATTCTGAAAATCAAAGGGAAATAAAATGAAAACCGTAAATTTTGTAAACAGCTTCCAAAGGATTCACATATAGCATCTGTATAAAAAAAAAAAAAACTCACTCTTCTTACTCTTTTCCATGTATGCTACATTGTCAGTAATCACCAGTGTTGGGCAAGTTACTTTTAAAAAGTAATTAGTTACTAGTTACTTCTTCCAAAAAGGAACTAAATTAGAAACTCAGTAACAAATTATATAAGTAACTAGTTACTTCAGAAGTAACTAATGCGTTACTTTCAAGTAAATCTTTAAATGCTCAAATGTGCCCCCCCCCTCCCCCCCTCTTTAACGAAACATAAAATACATGTGCATGTTCAGTTATTTATGATAAATCTGGATATTATAATGAAATGGACCCTTAATACAATTCATTATTAACAGAAACTGTACACAAATCTAAACTCTTTTAATGTTGCTGTGGGACAAAGTGAGACTGGCCCCTCAACAGGCCACAACTGGGCAAAATAAAATATTGCTTGTTAAGCACTATAGCAAAAATAAATAACAAATATATACACTCTTTGTATTGCAAATAACGTAAGTGGCCTGATGTTTATTATTTTGCGCTGGTGTGTGCGCCAAGCCGGCGTGTGTGTGTATCTGTGTGTGTGTGTGTGTGTGTGTGTGGGGGGGGGGGGGGGGGGGGTGATAGAGCGAGGAAGAAGTGAGAGTGACAGCAATTAGCTTCGGAGCGAGTAGCCACTCTAGAGTCATAGTGCCTATTTTTTCTGACCACGGTGGAAAATCTTTAAAAAGAAAAGGCCCCAATTTCATAACACCCTACCTGTCTCTCGTTGACTGACTCGCTTGTGTTGTTCGTTATGTGTCCCTGCTTATGAACACCCGTCCAACTCTACCTCTGATTTGCTTGCCGTGAAATTTTACTCAACCTCAGCCAATCGACAGCATTTATCTAATCAAGGAAGAAAAAAACGTGTTTGCCTCTCGGCTCAGAGATCTAGTTGGTCAACGCGCAGCCTTTTTCAGCAGTAACGTTAACAGCGGTATTAAGATATGAAGAATAATCAATTAGATTACTGAAAAAAGTAACGCCGTTATTTTAGAACGCCGTTATTCCCATCACTGGTAATCACCAGTTTGCACCAGTTAAGCTACTGTGCATTATCAATGAGGCACTGCCCCAACATACCGCACAACAGCCAAAACTTGCCTGGAGGTAAAAAATGCTCCTATATTACACTACGTCTGTCCAATTACCCTCGTGATAAGACAGAACACATCCTTACATGACTGACAGGCAGCAATTTAACCTCTTATTCATTGAGCCATTTTAACAACCAGCATAATGACCACTACAAGGGAAACAACAACTAGAATGTGCTGGTGTGCAGCAACCTTTAGAGCTGGTTCCAAGCTTATTTTCTATATAAATCATAGTTGACTGATACTGTAATCAAGTCATCTCTCATGATTTCACTACTGAGGGAGAGAGGAAGAATAAATAGGGGTCTCAAGTTGCTGTGTGGGAGTGTGTGAAAGGAGATTGGGCCCATACATCATAGAAAATGCACAGGTAAGACAAACTTAATACTGTCCCAATGCTACAAGGATATTTATAGTCATTCTCTCTCATCTCAGTTTCACAGAATACACAACCAGAAGCACCAAACAATAAATTAGGTGTGTAAAAATGTGAAATTAAGTCTGAACACTATGACATGTTGTAACAATGAAATGCAATGCAAACAAGATGCTGCCAGAAATAATACAAAAGTATCCACAGTCTTATATAAAAATCAGAAATCAGATCCTTATGACACAGCCAATCTGACCAGTGCGTGTGGGCATGACTCTGGCAGCGCATATGCATTTAAGAGCACTTACAAGTAGGCGTGTTGTGCATTTTAGAAACAGGGCAAGCAGTCGTACATCAATGGGCACGTGTCAATCTGTGTGTGTGTGTGTGTGTGTGTGTGTGTGTGTGTGTGTTCTTTAAGAGAATGGTGAGTGTTTGGTACAGAATTTACAAGCCCTGCCAACTGTTGAACCTTGTTTTTTCTGCCTGTGCCTGCTGTCAGCTCCACCTGTGCCATAAAAAGACACACACAGGCACACACAGCTTTGCAGCTGTCTCACCTCAGTGCAAAAGCAGAGGGAGAGGACACGCTTCAAGTGAGGTTAGATTTGTAGATTGTTGAGCAAGTGTAAGATATGTAACTGTGGAGAGAAATAAACAGAGGAAGTAAAATTAGAGTGTAGTGGAATGAATGAATAGTAGCTAAAAGGAGTTTTGGGACAGCAGAAACTTTTAGATTAAGGTGTTGTTCTAAAGGACAAAATAACTTATTTGAATCACTTTAAATGCACACTGACCCCTCTTATCTCTCTCTTTCTCTCTCCCACTTTCCGTCTTTGTCTCCACTTCCCTTAGTCTATTTCTCTTTCCCTGTAAGGAGCCCAGATATGCAGATGTGTTTTAGTATCCGTGATACTGCAGTGAAAAAGTATGTACAGGCTTGAACATTTTTCAGCACTATCTCTTTTTACTTACTGACTTTCTGTCTCAATTGCTGCCTCTCCATTTCTCTTGCAACAACAACAGCAATTTACTATTCTCCACTAAATATTCTACCTATCTATATCATGTTGGTATGAATGAGGGTGAGCTGGCATTGCATAAAAACATCCAGCAAGCAAGAGCAAGTCATTTAACCTGGCACTAAATCAGATAAATGTAAGCTGTTTCCCAGGAGTCTTATTGAAATAAATGGTGATCTGAATGCTCTCTTGTTACAATCTACTTGGTAAAACTATTAGCCTATAATGAATTGTAGCAAGGATCAATCTTACAATACATCTGTTATAAATTTAAATTTAGTGTTTTTGTCACTTATACGGAGGAATTACGTGTGGCTCACCTGTCTACATTACCTCTGAAAACTACAGTAGATGCCCATTTTACACATACTGGACTTGTAGTGGTGCGTTAGTTAATGCATGGTTGTTATGAATTGACGTCTCAATTTTGAATTATACTATATATAACTATTTTTTGAACAAAAGCCCTCTCTTTGGTATATGTAACACATTTAAGATGCAATAACACACTTACATTTGCTTCACACTTGTCTCCTGTATCAGGTTATACATGGTGGAGGATAATAACTTGTATAAAGTCTTAAATTGATCTGACGCATATGAATAATTTATTAGGCCTTGTGGTCTCACAACTCAGTTAAAACATGTGTGCAGAGATTTGGTTTAAACTCAAATGCAGTTACCTCTATGGACATTGATTAGATTTCAAAGAAACAGAACCCAGAGGTGCAGTTTAAATAATGGCATATGAAGTCATAGTAATAGGGTTTAAGAGATTTAGTTTGCCCCAAACAACATATTTAAATCACTAACTGCAGCTAAGCTAAGGACAGAGCTTTGCCTCACTAAGGGATTCGACAAAGCCATGTTTCAACATTAAAATATATTTTTATGTTAGTTGGCTTACAGCCAGTTTGACCCATTAAGGAACATCAGCGCAACCAAAGTCAAAATCAACACTGCGCTTACTGAAAGTGTTGTTTTAGGAAAACTGTGTAATAATGTAAGAGCAAACACCTTTAGAAAATGCCTCTGATTGGTTGTTATCAGGAAACTTCGACCAGAAGCACTACCATGATGAGCCATTACACGGGACTGTATACCGAACAACATACAACAGAATATTATATTTAAAAAAAAAGGAAGGAAACAACATAAGGACAGAGGGAGGAAGAGAGATAAATAATATATGTCTACGCGTGCGTGCGTGTGCGTGTGTGTGTGTGTGTGTGTGTGTGTGTGTGTGTGTGTGTGTGTGTGTGTGTGTGTGTGTGTGTGTGTGTGTGTGTGTGTGTGTGCGTGTGGTGAAAGTCGGCAAGAATCTGGAGCATACTTAATGCATAAGCGTCCATTCCCTGGAGATGTTGACTCAAGCCGGCTGACTACAGCTGACCTGTTTTGGGGTTCACTAGAGTTTAACATTCTAACAGAAAGCAAAAATCCCTTGGGACCTTGAGCAAATAAACACTAGTCTGGCTTTCAAACTCATCATAACCGTAAGAAAACCAAACCCAAAAGGGAAAAAACTGCGGAGATCATACCAAGGGTATAATCGTTAACGAAAACAAATGAAATAATGAAAACTAGGTGGGAAAAAACATTGTCGTAAACTGAAATAAAAATAGCAATGTGGGTTAGCGTGTGTTAAAATGTGAATTGATACTGAGATGTCTACACAACTGTGTGAGTCGATTGAGTTTGAAAAGTTCACCACTTTACTCAAACTAAATTTAAAAACACCTGTTCATTAATGTCTTCTTTAGTCTTTTGGATATTTAGGGTTTTTATTGGAACACGTCACTTACACATTTTGCACTTACAAATTTTGCACTTACTGCGGCGTCTTGTGTAGACTATTTACATATTTCTGCTCATCTTATGTACCAGTGTTATTGTTTAATACATTGTGAATACATATTTCTAAAATTGTATGATGTCGTTAAGTTATCATTACACAATACTTTTTCTGATCTTTTTAGAATCTTGCCCCTGACAAATAACCCATATTACAAAAAAGGACTAAAACTAACACTAAAACTAATAAAAACTAAACTAAAACTAAGCATTTAAAAAAAAAAAAAAATCTAAACTAAACTAGCAAACTCGCTTAAAAACTAAACCGAATTAAAAAAAAAAATTCTAAAGGGAAAGAAAATTCAAAAACTAATGAAAAATGCCAAACTATGATAACCTTGGTTCATTCATCAGTTACATACCAGTGGACATTCTTTAAATTGTTTCGACAAATGTCTCTTTTATTTATCTCCAACTAGCATTGATAAAACACAAGGATTTACTACACAACTGTGATTTCTGTGTGTATTGTATGTATATTGAAAGTTAAAAAAAGTTTTAAAAAAAACAACCCAAAAAGGCAGAAAAAGGGAGAAATGAGAAAAAGCAGGACAAAAGATTTACCAGAGAAAATCTCAGTGCAGGAGCCTAAGTTATGAAAAAATGATCAAAACAAGAGGAATGACATTAGGTAAATGCATACATAAATGCAAAATTATAGAATGGAAGATAAAAACACGCATGTATGAGAATCAAATATTTTGTAAAACGCACATTTTGTTATGTGTACATGATGAATGTTCTGACCAATGTCTGACTTGTGTGCCTTACATGATTGATCACAGTTTAATAAAGGTTTGATACAAGATGATACACTACCATACTTTCTGATGTTGAAGTTCCACTATGTGCATCTCAAACACAATGCCACATACAATATCCTGTAACAGAGGAAATGTGTCAATGGGATCATATCTATTAGAGACTGTGCTTCATGCAGAAAGAATGTAATTGAGCACATAATTGTACATTGTGTTAGTGCTCACAAGGTGATCAAACTAGCCAAAATCACCTTGGTAACAGGAAGATTCCATGACAACAGAAAGAGAGAAACAGCTCAGAGCAGGAGAGGTTAAAAAGTCAATTCAAATGTTTGTCAACAAGATGGTATTAAATGCGGATTCACAGAACATTTTAATCTATGTTAAACATAAGAGTTCTTATTAAGAGGATCTGAAAAGATCAGCCTTCTTTGGTGCAGTGGTTAAGGAGTTGAATACATCAGCTCAGTTTATGTTTTATTTATTTATTTATTTGAAGACACTGGGTGATCTTCGGTGATCAATCAGTAGACTTGAAATACTTCAAGATATAAATGGTGATGACTTGGCCAAAAATTTCACACCCACAAAGCATGGTAAACAAGATGGGGTCCGGGTTTCAAGACGGGCCTGGTGGGCTGCTGACATCAACGGGTTGACAGCCCTCCCTCCCTCCCTGCCGGCAGAGAGGGCGCAGTGAGCATAAAGTCCAGGGAAGCAGCTAGGTCTGGGCAAGGGGCAATGTAAAGTTTACGGATGGCAAAACGCATACTCTACTTAATTTAGGCAAACAAATCCAGGTAGGTCTGCAAATCTGCCATCAGAATGTTGGCAACAGGAAGAAAGACAGGAATCAGGGGAAGGTAACAAAAAAATCTGGAACACTTCAGTAGATTGGCAACAAACAATAGACAATGGCAGTTGTTCTTTCGTTACGCCGAATCACGATGGCTGGTGGAGAAAAAGCAGAAAACTTCTCATACGTTCAGGGATTGCTGCAAATTTAATTATAATTTCAGCCTGTTCTCGCACAGTGTAGGGCAACTTGGTTCATAGAGTACCTACAGTATATTAATAATACCTAAACCTTACTGATAAAGTTGAAGATTATATATAGGCCTAATATTTAATAAAAATCACGTAGCTGTCTGCCATTTCCCTCTGGAAACAGCCGGCTGCCCCCAGAGCGGCGAGGACCTGTATTTGGACCTGGATGGGATGGTTCTAACGCGATGCCCTCTCTACTGGACCCAATTCAGTACATAGATCCAAGAGCGCAGGTTTAGGGAATTTAAATTGGCATATTAGTCGGTCATCGCCCTGGTCCCTAAAGTCTCTTTCTCTCCTGATTCTTCCATTGGGGGGTGTGTCCTCCTGCAGTGCCAGCACTGCCATCATGCACGGGGGTCACAGATGTATTTATATGTTTACAACAATTTGTGATTGTTAACACCCTGCCAAAATAACAGCACAGCACTAGTGGTATCCCCCCACCCAGAGATAGAATTTGAAGACAAAAGAAAGTGTAATAGGCAAACGCACTTATCTTCATGCAGGTTTGGTCACAAACAGTATTAAAAACTTGGACCGAAGTGTAACAATTGTGCAAGAGCTTAACGGCTGTATTTCCAGCCTTTGACGTTTGATGATATATGCACAGTTCTAAAGACAGATATTTAATTATTTACATTGTGCAGTTATCTAATGCTAGGGTTTTGATTTGATGCTATCTTGTATTCCATGCAGTCATGCCATCTCATCCTGCTGTGCTCCATAGCGGACAATGTGACAGTGAGACAACACTGATTAAACAACATTTTTATTTAAGTTTTGAGTTTGAGGTGTTTACGAAACAATGATCACTCCGTACCAGCGCAAATAACACTGCTGGATGTAATCTTCATGATAGCGTGGATGATATGGAGTGAAGAAACGTGTGTGAGTCATCAATACTGGAAAATATTACGAGTAGTCATTTTTCCCCACTTTGTACTTCCTGCAGTCTGACTTTAGTTCACTTCCTCACCATCTGCTTTGCCAAATCCCAATTTGTCTCCAAAATGTGCGTACGCATGGGTCAGAGCTTGCGTGGAGGGCCGCACATATTCCCATCAAGTTTGTTTTTTATAAATCACAACCTTTGCATGAGAAGTGGCGTACGCACATTTTCAGCCCCGTTTTGTGCGTACGCCACGTTTATAAATGAGACCTCAGGGAATTTCCAGGGGAAAGAAACTCACTGAGGTCCACAGGATGGCATACGAGCCATAGCTGGGTTCACAACACAAACTGGAGAGTTTCCTCACGATATAAACAACCTTATCTTCTCCTGAAACGTGTTGTTGTGCAGTTGTGTGAATAATGACTGCTCAGTCTAAGTAGGAGTAGGCAGTAGTGACATGACTTGAGGAGGTGGTTTGGATGAATGGTTGAGAGTGTAAAGCATGTGACCTAAACACTTGTAACTGTGGTTTGCATCCCACCTCCTGCTGTCAACATTTGTTTTCTTTAAAGACAATTCCCCCCCCTCCCGGAAGCCCGGAAGCCCATAGACATTAATGATAAAGTGTTCCCAAGATTGTGGTTATGCCGTGACACCTTATATATATATATATGATTATATATATATATATATATATATATATATATATATATATATATATATAATCACCTTACATCTTTTAATAAATAATTTTTAATAAGCAAACAGAAATGTGTAAACGACATTTGTGAATCAATGCATGGGGCAGTATATTGACCATGATCTACCACATGGTCAATATACTGCCCCATGCTCTCTTACTCTACATTACTAACAATGTACCCAGGGCTTGAACTGATCTACTGAAGCACAGCAATACAAATTAATGTATCTACATAGAGAGCACAGCTTATCCTACTCTTGTCAGTGCTCTTGTATCTCATAACACTAAAATGTCCTATTAATCTGAAACCCTCTCTCTTATTATCCATGACCGTCCCCGCTGAAGCCAGATGATTATTCTCCCTTCACCAAAATTCTGATAACAGTCAGACACTTCACAGGACGCCTCATCATCCATAAATGGAGGCCCTATTTTTAGGCTAATTCTTCCATTTTTGTAGATTTCTTTTTTCTTATTCCATAGTCACCCTTTTGTTGAGGCAGTTTCTGACTATGTAGAAATCCAGCTTGGGGCAGAGGGGGATTAGAGAGACGGGGAGAAGGCAAGACAGCATGGTAGAAAGAGATTCGAGGGTTGGGATGAAAACATGCAGAATTGAGTAGAAGATTACAAATGAATGTAACCCATGATAAATGTTCAACATTTAGCTGGCAAAAATGGAGTCAAAGAACTGCCATGCACTCACACATGTCCGCTTAGAGCAGTTAATAATTGGAAAAGGCTTCAACATGTGGAAAGAACACACACACACACACACACACACACACACACACACACACACACACACACCTGTGGCCCTGGCCCCTATCCACCATACCCATTTGTTCAATGATTATTGAAACCCCCCCGTGTGAGAGTTAATCTGGTCAGAGAGAGGGAAAACGAGCAAGAGCGGATTAATGGCAACTCCCTATTGCTAACTTGCTCTTTATCTCCTACTATTGTGGCTTTAAGGGCTCTAAGCATGCAGACACATAACACACACACGCACTAACACCCATCCACTCACACACACCTGTCAAAAGAGACCATTGAGGATGGTAAGTGATTTGGCTGCTGCCAAAATGGCTGCCTTTTGTTTACAAATCCCATTATCCTCTTCAGTTCACGGTGAGCACGATGAGTAATTACTCCACCAGTGTACAAGTCACACGGCTGGTGTAAAATTAACAGTCTAGTAGGGTGGATAATAGCTCTTGGTAAATACACACCACTTGCTTGGTGATGAGGCCATCGCTCACAATAGAAAGTAATAAGGGTGTAAGAATCCATAATATTCCATTCAATATGAAAACATATTCTGTTCTGTATGCTGAAAATAGTCTTCGGCAAATGTAAGTGCTGCCATTAACATCTCTTTGGGATAACATCTTGCAAGTGAATATATAAATAAATATGTATTTAATTTTTCCAGAGAAAGTCTGTATTGTTGGCATTCGCTGGAAAGCCCTGCTTCATGTACAGTTTAAAAATGACCATTCAGTGAAAAAGAAAAAGAATATTTGGAAATTGGAGCCTGATAATCATTCCGCTCCCCAAATGAATTTTGTAAAGACTCAAACTGGAAACCTTGTACAGGTTTACCCATATTATTTATTATTTAAGCATATATGTTTTAAAGTTCTCATATTGTGCTTTTTGGCTTTTTTTCCCTTTACTTTGTTGTGTTATATATCTTTTTTGTGCATGTTATAGGCTTACAAAGTGAAAAAGCCCAAAGTCCACTCCAAAGGGACTTACCATCTCCAACAGAAAACATTGTTCACAAACTGCTCCAAAATAGTCCAGCCTTTACTTCTATGACAAACATGTGTCACTTTGTAACATGTTATAATACTCGCCTAGCTGCTAGTGTGGCACGTCTACATACTCTGCTTCTGACTGGCTAGTAGTCCTTACCTAGCTACTGCACATGTGCAACTCCAAACAAAGATGGAATAAAAGCGAGATGCCTAACTCGGTAGCTTAAACAGAGAGCTAAACGCACAGGGTGAAAGAGGAGCTGCAGCAAGGTGCAGTACAACAAAAATATGATGTTTTTTAAAAATTAAACCATGTAAACCTATTCTGGTACAACCTCAAAATACAATTATGAACCTGAAAATGAGAATAATATGAGCCCGTTAATATGGGTGCCTCCCAGTGGAAATAGACTCTCGAATGCCAGCAGTGTTAATACCTTGCTTTGCTCTGAGCAACATGTTTGCTTAAAGAATTCAAAATGGGATGTATGTTTGGTTGTAAGTAATAACTCACAATGCTGCTAGGTAGAGCTCTCAGTAAAAAATATGCAAACTGATGTCAAGGCTCTGGCTTTTACCTGAACCTTAACACAAAGCATGAGTAGTCAAATATACAGTATCTGTTTACAATACATTTATCAACAGAAGTAATATTCTGTATATGCTTTCAGTAAATCTGAGCGGTATTACCAAAGACGTGTCAGTGTGAGTTAACGTAAAGGAATGAATGACTACCTCAATGTGCAAAGACAGGGTGTGACAGGTTGTGGTTGTGTGTGTGTGTGTGTGTGTG
>NC_045734.1:19796551-19798671 GCF_008692095.1 Etheostoma spectabile | reverse complement strand
TGTGTGTGTGTGTGTGTGTGTGTGTAGAGACAGCTTGGGTAGAGAACAAATGTGATTATGTGTGCCATCACAGAAAAAAACTCAGCTTTACGCTCCAGAGGAGGCACAAAAAGACTTCTTCTATTGATGTTTCACTGTATAATGTGCAGATTTTTCTTACATGCCGAAACTCATTATTTTCATTTGGAAATATTCAGATTGTATTGCTTTTCACTTCTTGAAGCACTATGTACCTCTAATAGGTGAGAAAGGTTCAAGCTTTGAAGACATCAAAATGTGTTTGCCAGAACCGCACTCAAGTTTTGCCATTTTAACAGTGCTGAGACTATTGCATACAATAAACTATGTTTGATAATCCTAAAAACCAAATCAGATCACAGATGTTTGTTAATTAATCACTCTTTTGTGAATTGAGCCTATCAAAAATTGGTGGGTCAATGTGAAGTTCATCCAATTATATCACTGCCTTGACAGAAACAATAAGTCTGCGGCTATGAGCCCAACTTAAGAGATCCAAAACTGTTTTATCTGTAGGTGGTATAAAAATAAGTGAAAAGCAATGGGAACGATTGACAGAATAAACGGGTCTCATTGGATTTCAATTCAGGACATACTTTGTAAGCTACCAGAAAGAAAATCTTGCTTATTCAAAAGGAATATTTTTCAGAGAAGCTGATCTCAAGCTTCCAAAATTGCATTTTGGGTGATTATATTTAGTGATAATTGGGTGAAGTGGTCCTTAAAAATCTAACGCACACACAGAAATGGGCACATACAAATTCTTATACTTGCAATACTTGGATACTATTTCTCCTCATGTGAGCCATGGCTAGAATTGTTTAAGTAGGGCAACCCATGTAACTGATGGGTTGCATAAACTTATGTGCAATAAACAGATAAATACTTGTGTGGGTGCATAGATAAGTCAACACATGCAGTAGACATTGTCCTCAGAATACATTCATTTAGATACCGTTGTACAGTAGGCTTTCTGATCAACTACTCTAGTTGATTAGTCCATGGACAACCCTTTAACAAAACTTTCTTCTGACTGGCGATTTTTTTGGTTTGTTCCATTTTAAGTCTCCCAGTTGCATTGTCTGTAAGCTGTTCTGATCACAGTCCCAAGACCAAAATATTCGTTATTATTTTATGTGTTTTCACAGTGTGGATATAAAATAAATTGATTCCTCTTTGCATCTGAAGAGGCTCTTGTGGCTTTTTACCAGATTGTGGGCCTTTTTCTATATGATGGGACTTCACAATAGCTCATTTGCCTTTCCCTCATGAATACCAGCTTGAAAAATCAACATGACACAATCACAGACATTTGCATTTGTTTGGAACAGGGGATCTGTGAACATGTTGAACTTCTGAGTAATGCAGTACTCCAACTGCTGATAAATAAGTGCATAGAGACAGGTCTATGAAGAAGCAGAGTGTGGAAATGAACTAAGGTGAATCTGTAATTGAAGAACGTAAGAGGCAGCTCAGGCAATTTACAGAATGTATGTCTCTTATTGTCAAGCTGTCAGGGGAAGTAATTAAAAAATGTGATTGATTGATTCTATGATGAAAGGAGGGAGAGGAAAATGAGGAGGAAACATAGTATGGAATACCCAAACGATCACATTAAAGGACCTTTATGCATACATGTATTTGAAACATTAATGCACTTCACATCCTTAAAGTGTTTGTGTGTGTATGTGTAATTGATAGATAGATAGATAGATAGACAGAGCGAGAGAGAGAGAGAGCAAGAGAGAGAGAGAGAAAGAAAGATGGAGCCCACATGTACATTTGTAGTCTTACTTCTTTATGTACATTTCGTGCTGTGTTCAAACTATACCGTGGCCTTTGGGGAGCCTTCTTTTTAGTTTTTTTTTCACCGGGGGGTTGTGCACTTGCAGCTTACAATGACTTACAAAGATACATAACAGCTACAAGTGTATGCATTATACAGGATTTACCCTATTATACTTAATCAACAGGAATTGATAGGTCAAACTGCAAACCGCCACCAACGGTTAAAGTTACTCTTGCTACTGAAGAACACCATAGTTCCTCCATTCAATTAGGCCTAAGTGATGCACCCCAAGCTTCCATCCTTAACAAACAGC
>NC_045734.1:19781864-19796541 GCF_008692095.1 Etheostoma spectabile | reverse complement strand
GGCTCTTCCAGTCTCTCCACTGCTGACTGCTCCAATTTAATGGAAGAGAGGAGCAAGACGGGTTAGAATCGTGACCAGCCTCTGACAATCTGTTACAACCATCATCTTCAGCCAGAGAATATATTATTTATTCAGCTTCTTCTTGTGTTGTCACCTTGGCGGGAGGTGTGCTAACAGGGCTTGCAGCAGGTGAATCGGTTGTGCTATTAACGTCATTGCTATACAGTTTCTTAGTAAAGCCAAAATGAATTAAACTTCCTTCTTTTCTTTTTGCCATGGCTATATGATGGTAACTGCCGAATAGATTTCAAGGACTTGTCGCGACCAATCAATGGCCTCCAACGTTTATATTTTTTCTACGAATCTTTGAATTGACATGTAATAAACATGAGTTGAATTTGCACTGCAGCGCCGCCACGCCTTGATGACACACAATGGCACACTGTCAATATTATTAGAGATCCCCAAAATTTCACAAATCACGTTTTCAGGGGGGCCAATGTCTCATTAAGGGGAGCTGAGCTCCCCCTAGCTCCCCTGTAGTTTGCACCATGATTACGTGTAATGTTTTGGCCCTCAGGTGTTGCTGTTGATTGACATTGAGATCTCCTACTTTACCACTAATCATAAGGACTTAATTGGATTTGCCAAGTAAGATACTTTTTATTAGACTTATTAATAAGTTTCATTAGAATCAGAGATGGAGAGCTGTCAAGATAAATCTGCAACTATTTTAAATTCTCTGGATCATTTTCAAGCAAGGATTTGTTGGTTTCATCTCAAATGTATGGATTTAATGCTTTTCTTTTCTAAATCATTGTTATATATATATATATATATATATATATATATTTTGTGAATCCACTGTGTGTGTGTGTGTGTGTGTGTGTGTGTGTGTGTGTGTGTGTGTGTGTGTGTGTGTCACTGCATGCATCCCATGGGTGCATTCACCAACTCCCCATACTGGGTTGCATTATTGTATTGATTAATTGTCATTGATAAATGATGGTTGCAATGAGTTGTTTTCTTGTTCTGTGTAGCAAAAGGAGATCTACTAGAAAATGAAATATGCCTTCAGTAATTGGTTTTAAATTGAAACGCTGACTTGGGTGGTTTGTGAAGTTTACTACATTAGTACAGAGCTTATTGTGTGTGTTCCTGTGTGATTAGTGTATGCGTATTTACGCTTGTGTGTGTGTGTGTCTACGTCTAAGGTGGAGTTAAGACACTCATTAATTGCCTGAGGACTCCATTAGCCAGGCTGATTACCCCTGCATCAAACTGACAGGTTACACACACACACACACACACACACACACACATGTGACAATTCTATGGATACAAATTATCACAGCAAGCTGTTTGAGCACTGATTTAAAGCCAAATGAAATGCACTGGGATTCAACCATACGAACTGCACCTGGTGGCATATGCAAAAAGCAAAATTAGTTCTGGGAGCTGCCAGAACTTGATACAGTAAAAAAACTTTTTCCACAGGTACCCATTACATACTGCAAATACCATTATTTATCATTAATGTCTACATGTGGACAGTGTCAGCAAGTGTGATAAAGAATGATGGAATAATCAGTTCAACATTTCAGCTCTTAGAAACTCAGCCAGTTGTTTCACCACTGCTCTTGCCATCTTTCAGGACCTCCTGAATCTCTCTCTCTCTCTCTCTCTCTCTCTCTCTCTCTCTCCTGTTCTTTACCTTACCTCCGACCCTTTCGCCCTCTATTCCCTGGGAGCTGGATTTTCAATGCTCTTTCTGAGTATCCTCCTGCACTTTCCCCACCTCAAAGATTACACGTTTTTATTCTAAAAAAAAAAGTGTTTGAGGGTTGAAAGTCTTAGAAAGATTGGTAGATTGTGGCAGAAAGTGATGAAGAAGGACACACACAAGCACAGAAGGATGGAGGCAGAAAAACAAGTGTTCTGGGATGAAGAGGACATCATGTGATAGATGTAAAGAGTAAGACATAGAGTGTATTGCCAGTGAGATAATAGAATTGTTGGAATTTAACTTTGTATAAGCAGCAATTTAATGTGTCCCTGCTCCATTCACAGGATCTTTCGCCAGACAAAAATGATCCACATTTTTGTTGAATGTCATTATCTTAATCCCTATCTCTCTCTCTTTTTAGTGTTTGTTTGTAAATGGACTCAAATGGTTTCAGACTTGTCATGCTTACTTGTAACCAGCTTCCAAAGCAGTATACATGTTGTGTGGGAGCTCATAGCATGCATAAAGAAGTTGGCTGCCTTTGTTCTTAGATATAGTATGGTCTTAATTACATAAAGTCAGCCATGATGAATTTAACAGTATTGGCCATCTTTTTAACAAGATTTTTAAATTTGTATCTAGAATGATTCCAACATATTCAATATCAGACACGAGGTTGGTGTTTCTGTGGGTTTCATGCCTTTTACATGCCTTAACCAATCAGATACTTTGACCATGGCTGCAGTTTGTTTCCAGCTTGTTGTTTGTTTTAAATTGCACATAAAGAACTGTTTCATCAGTATACATTTGTATGTTGACAGACTGGCAGATAAGGGCAGGTCACAAGGTTGCACAAATAGGGCCCATTATAGAGTCTTGAAGAAAACCAATGTTACAGTTAAGGTATGTTGATTCAGTGTTTCAACACCTTCATCTAATTTTGACTTTACACTTTAAAAAAAGCAATTGGCTGTTCCTGTTTAGTGGTTGGTGCAAATCCAAATTGCATTGTCTATGTTCAGATGAGAGGTCAGCAACTTTGCCTTCCATTTCTAAGCCAGTTGGGACACTAAAGGTAAAATGCTGATGGGTCTACAGTTTCCCAAAATTGTTTGGACACTAGCCTTGAAATTGGGTGTTACAACAGCTGACCTCCAGGTGCTTGTAAAAAAATACCTTGCCTAATTGACAGATTAATCAGATAAACAATAAGGGAATACTAGAGGTTCCTTATGTGATTAAAATATTGTGAAATCCAAACCATAAGCATCTTTTGCTTTTCTCTTAAGCAAAAAAAGTCTATTAAAGAGTTCATGATGTGCATGAAATCCCTGCTTAGCTAACCTTACCTGTATAAATAAAGGTTGTTTTAATAAAACTATGGTTAATGTAGGTTAGTATAACAGCCAAATGTTGCTGCAACAAATCCACCTATTTAATGTATTCAAGATTTTATCTTACCTGTTTGCAAGATAAAAATATGATAATGTAGCCACTACACAGGCAAGCTAGAAAAACAGTATAAATGAGTTAAAGTCTTATTCAGTTTTGCTCCTAATGTCTCTGCTGCTCTTCTAGACTCCACAGAAGGGTGCAGATCACAGGGGAGTAATAAGATCCATTTTACATCATGGTGCATTTATGTTTAAAGCATAGTGCAGCAGAACAACCCGGGCTTGTTCACATACAGTATCCTTCTTTTCTAGCATATTAAAAGTTGTTCAAAACTGCCTGGATATTATTTTGAACAACTACTATAACAAAGTAAGTTATACAATAGAATATTTATTTTCTGCACTGAGATACAGTTTGTGTAATTAGACGCATACAAGTATGTTGTATATCAACCAATTGATTCATAAATTGCCTACAGATTATTTGGGTTTTTAAAAAAGAGACTTGTCTGGATAGTATCAATCTAATTTTTCTGTCTTGTGAATGAATGGCCCATGGAAAACGCCATCTATAACATAAGTAGTTCTCTTAAAATGGAAACTCTCATTTGGAAAGCATACTGCTGTAGAAAAGTGAGGTGGGACATCTCTCCCAACTGTGCCAGTCTTTCCATTCATCCCTCCACCTTCAAAGGAAAGAGAATTCACAGCAGCTGCATTTTTCTTCTATCTTTGTCTATACATCTGTTTCTGTTTCGGAAAGAAGTCCTGGTTAGCTTCCTGTCCCCTCCTGCCCTTTGGAGGAAACCCTCCATCGATCTTCAACAGAAAAGTGAAGGAGAGAAAGAGGAAGATACTGAGAGCTGGAGATCATTAACTGCATGCTAAATAGCCATTAGATACAGCCTAAGAAATAACTGCCAATCAGCCTAAAACTGCACTGACACCAGCTGTGCGTGTGTGTGTGTGTGTGTGTGTGTGTGTGTGTGTGTGTGTGTGTGTGTGTGTGTGTGTGTGTGTGTACACTGCAGAGAATGAATGAATGAGTTAGCATGTGGGATAGTGTGTATGAGTTTGTGAGGGAGAATGAGAGAATGGCACAAGTGTATCACAAGTGTGTGTGTGTGTGTGTTTTTGTGTGTGTGTGTGTGTGTGTGTGTGTGTGTGTGTGTGTCCATCTGCCAACTACCAGCTATGGATGGCACATCAGGGATCAGCATCTATCATTCAAATAGAGCCCCCCCTCTCTCACTACTCTTTAGTTTTTCCCTACTGTGCTCGCCTTCTCTTTCAGTGCCAGGTTGTGTGTGTGTGTGTGCGTGTGTGTGCGTGCGTGCGTGCGTGCATACTTACCCAAAAGAATAAACTCAGCCTGTAAAGCCATTAAGCACTAGTGTGTGCGTGTGTGTGTGTGTGTGTGTGTGTCCGATTCATGAATGTTATGTATTTGAGGCTTTTAATATCTTTCTATTCTAGTGCGGCTGTTTGTAAAAAGGCAGCTGTATATAGTGTTTATATAGCCTTCCTGACAACTGAGCTATTCCCATGACAGCTGAGTAAACTCCATCAGCTGAAGAAGAAGGTAGAGTATAGACTTTTTTTCTTTCATTTTGAAAACAACAGGGTCATTGGCCAAAATTGTTCTGGCATATTGTCAATAAGAAAAAATAAATAGCAATGTCAGTAGTCTATAGCTACGACATTTCACTTCAGAGATTGTTCCGTTTTGCGCTCTTTTCAGCCGGATGTTTGTTAACTTCAGTTTTATTTGTGTTGTAATTTTAAACTCTTTATGGATTTATGAGGACTATGGTTAACTGCTCCTCAGATCTCTGCAGGGTAAGACGATTGGGATTTGTTTATGATGATTTTTGGTTCCCTTTATTGTAGTGATAGTGGAGAGAGATGGGGGATGACATGCAGCAAAGGGCCGCAGGTTGGATTCGAACCCGCATTGCTACAGGACTTAGCCAACATGGGGCAAATGCTCTCACTGGGTGAGCTAGAAGTGGCCCCATGATTTGTTCAAAGAAATGAAATAACCAGATAGTTTGTGGAGGAAGGTCTGGTGAAGCAAGACTACAATGTCAGTAATGCTCCATCATAAGAATTTATTTATTTATTTTTCAGGAGTAAAGACTCATTGAGATTAAAATAGTCTTTTTCATCAGATTTTAAGAGTGTACTGGCCAAGACAGGCAGCAAACACATACTGTAAGATGGTTGCAGGCATACAACACACATAAGAAACAACAAATGAAGGATTATAAGATGTCAAAAAGCGTTCTTCAACATGCAAAACATCTACAGACAGCTGTTCCTGCTTACAGGCACTGAAATGACAGCTGTTTTTCACTTACAACTCTGAACTGTTCATAATTTCTGAACTGGGCTTCAGCCTCCACTTATTTACACAGGGCAGGCACAACGGATTGACTAAAATGTGAAGGCATATTGTAGTGGGGCTCAATCACTTTGACCATATTCTTTCAGTAATACCTATGACTGAGTACAGTCGCATATACATTGCAATAAACACTCTATTATATTAGTTATCACTCTGGAATAGTCTGAATCTGCAGTGGGAGGCAGAACGCTGTAGGGAGAAGGACTCACCTTCATGTCTGCTTCTGTTTCGTTCCACTAATTGACACATTTAGTGGTCGTAAATTAAACGTTTGAAGTGTATCCACAAACATACCCAACTTCAGTTAAACAATGTTGGCATACAGTTTAAAATAAATTGCTGTCCATTGAGCTTGACTAACCTGGTTAACCGGGCTAAGCAGACTAGCATGCTACAGCTGATAGATAAGCCTGAAAATCACACTTCCGAATTTCTGTTCTGCGTGTGCGAGTTGTACACATACATAGACTATTTTGACATGTACCAAACCAATGTTGCAAACCAAACCGAACGCCCTCGACTGAATAGTATGACCTAATACATATACTGTTACTATCACAGAGATATAGAAAATATAACACTTATATAACAAGAGAAAAACTGTAATGGAAAGGGAAAAAGATGAAAAGAGAAATGGCAGGTGATGAAGTACAAGTTTTCTCTTTACGACGGTTCATAAAAACGTACAAGTAAGTGTAGAATTCCACACATATATGGTGACATAAGGAAACAACAGAATCTACCTTTAAAATCTCCAGCCATAATTGAACTGAATGTATAACTGATGATGAATACAAAGCTAAATTGTTTGTTGCCTTAATTCCGTTGTTCTTTTCTTTCAAATTCTCAACTGTGTCCTTTGATGTTGGCGTTAGTTTTGGCTTGAGTGTTGTCCAATTAACAGCACCCACTTCAAAACCAAATCACCAGTCCACAAAGTTTTTTTTCGAAGTCTAAAGTCTAACAATTACTCATAGCAACACCTCCTTATTTATTTATTGAGGCTAATTTGACTCAAGAGATGTTTTTAAGGCGAATGACAACAATCCACCGGTGAAAAGTCAAATCCACTGTCACAGTCCCAGCTTGATCCTTGTTCAATCATTGCATCCAATAAAAGTGCAAAGGCAATCAAAACATGCCCAGACTCCAAATGCAAGTAAAAGCAGATAGATTGCATTGAGGTCATTTAAGCTACCCCAGAGCTGCTGTAACTGCAACATCGGTCCGGGGATTTGTTGCTGTAACACAAGTGCTCTTTTGATTTTATTATCTCTGGCCACTCTTTGCCTCTAGACTGACACAGTGATCAAATGGGGTGAAATGAAGAATGGTTATGCAATGCAGGGCCCTTTAATAACAAGTAACCCTGTTCAAATGAGATAATATGAAGAGCAGCACAAAATCTAATCCTGTCCTTCAAAAGTAAACAGGCTCCACTCCACATGTGTTTATCTGGTGTTTGTAAAGAGCAATTTGCAATGTTACACGTTGGATAAAACTACACCTTGTATCCATCAGACTACTGCAAGCAGAGAAGAAAACATGAATGCTCAAAACCTTAACCATTTAGTACTTTAGTGCATGTATAGGTACTGAGCATGTGTGTATAATTCAGGCCTGTGTGTAATGTGAGTAATAACAACAGAGTGTAAATTGTAATTTCCCCTTGTGGAAATTACAATTATTATTATTATTATTATTAGTTTGGAAGAGAGGGGGGCACTGTAAATGACAAACTGTGCATATAAGCCCATATTCAGTGTGTCAGACGGATATAAAAAGAGAAGTGGAGAACAGAGCAAAAAGTCAGGAAAAGGCAGCAAGGACAAATGAGAGAACTAGACAGATGTAGAGAGAAAGAAAGTGTGATTTCAAGTGTTGCCTTATGGCAAGGCTGCAATTAGCGGGTTAAGTTCATACATTTTTTAATTCTAAGCTCTGTCTCCCAGTCCAACACACACAATCTCTCCCTCTCTCTTTCTCATACTGCAACACAGAAACATCCAGCTGCATTTGTCTCTTTAATAGTCTCGTAAACTAAATACTGTACATGCAGATTCAGCTAACTACAGTGAGTACGTAATATATGGATTAACAATCTATCTAAAAAACATCCACGTGTGCCATCATAGATAACCAATGCATGTCAGTCTGTCTTATGCATATTTAATACATGAGTAGTGTGTGTGTGTGTGTGTGTGTGTGTGTGTGTGTGTGTGTGTGTGTGTGTGTGTGTGGGTTTGCAGATGAAGAAGGCATTCTTTAAAAAGTCAGAAAAGATTACAATAATGTGAAAATGCATTTAATGAGTCACATTATTAAAAGTGCAATATGGTAACACATGAATTTTAAACTGCAGTGTTTACTGTACATATGTACTATATGCATGTAGATTTGTATTACTGTGACTGTGTTTAAACTCACCATTTTGAAGGAGACGGTTTCATGGGGAGAGGTCTGATTTTGAATATGGGTACATTTACAGTAAGACTAAGCTTCATGTTAAGTGTTTATGTAACCAGTGAGAATATAGTAGTGTATGTACAACCTTTAAAGTGCAACGTTTTATCAAATTATGTCTTAGTTTTTTAGTTTGTTAGTTTCCGCAATATCCTGTATTTCTCTAGCATCTGTCAAACACTTTGGTGAATGTTTTGCTTCAGCATAAATGTTTTAGATTATTTTTAATAATTCACAGGAAAGAACATGAGCCACTGCTCTCATTTGCTGGCTGTAGTGGGGGGTCCCTACTCTACACTATCTCCAGTTCAATGCAGTCTTCCACATTTTGTTAACAATTAAGCCAAATGTAATGTGAATCTAAAACTGTAATGTAATGTGGTGATTTCCTAAGTATGAACTACTTTAAAACAATTGTACATGAATATACAGTACACATTTTTAAAACCAGAGTTACTTCAGTGTACCCACAGAATACATGTGTTGAATACTGATTGGACAACACATTTATTATGTAACTTTGAGCATTGAATGGTTCATATTTTAAATTAAAATGATGAAGTGAGCACACAAGTGTTTGTGCATTATATAGACGTGTGTACCCCAGCACAGTGCAAGTGCATCTTCTGGGAAGATGCAAAAATCATTAAAACAGAGTCATTCCTCTGAGAAATCCCCCTCTCCAAGTCTGTACCCCAGCCAAATCCCCAAAATACTTCAAACATTCACTCTCTCTTTATTGGCACTGTTTCAGGCAATAGAGAAAATGTTTTGGAATATATTTATGCTAATTCCTCACAGCTGGAGTCACAAGAATTACAATCAATAGGAATATGTGAACAACCTGATGGAGAACAAGCAGTCCCATCCTGATTTTGGGCACCACTGCAAATTATCTTGCAAAATAATAGGACTGGCAAAGCTATGTGCCAAAGGGTCAGAAGAGGAAGTTAAACTGTGTGGATCCATACTGATGAGGACCGGTCATGGGGTGATACGTTCCACATTAATAAGGATAAAGCAGTTTGCCCTTCTGTTTAAAGGAAAGGCTTCAGCAAAAGAAGCAATCTGCCTTCCACAATTTATATTAAGCAGGTGTGTGCACTGGCTATAAGCTGTGGAGAGTATGCATTGGTTTTAAATGGTAATATGTAGTGGAATAATCTGACGTGATCTGCAGTAGGCTCCTATTTGACTTCAGCAAACTGCAACAAGCACTGCTTTTAGAGCTCCTATTTTCATTATGATTGTATATTTTTTTTTGCCAACTGGCTTTGGACTGTTTCACTAGCTGGCGACTGCCCTTCTTGCCTAACGAGACTGTTCGTTGCATTGTGCATCCTCCTAGGAATCAGACTGAATCGCCTTTGAGAAAAATACAAAATGCACACAGCAAAGCAGATTTAAATAGTCAACACTGAACGGCAAATGACAACAGAGCCTGGCAATGTTTACCATTCAGCAAGAGTGGCAGTCACTACAGCCAAATATTGGTATGAGATGAGGTTTTTTTTCTCTGACCACCAATTAGGAAAGACAGCTGCTGTTTTAGCAGTGATCTTTGGGTTTACCAGTCATGATGTTCAGTTGCGGGGTAAGATGCTAATTATCTTGTGTGCAATGACTTACTTGGCCTTACAAGTTTAAGACTGATTGACACAGAAACAGGGTTGGACAAAATAGACTGATTGCCCATCTGGTTATCAGCCCAGTTTACTGATAGGCTTACTGATCGTTTAAAGAGTGACATTTGGAGAAATTGTCAGAGAAGTGCAAGATGTCAGTGTAGACAGCTGGTAATGGAGACTGGCATATTTTAAAGAGATTAAACAGCTTCACAGTCTGATCTTTAGAAGGAAGGCTAATAGTTTACACCTGGGGACTATTTATACCGTTTCCTCTTTGAGAAGTGGCATCCAGCCTGAGGTGTATAATTGTAACATTTTTTTTCCTCAGTTGTTAGTCAATGTTTTTTTTGTTTTTTTGTTTTTTTTACTCAGTAACGGATGGGATTTGTAATGTAGCAAAATACAATACTTCACTCAACACAAATCAAGTACATTTTAAAATACCAATTTAAAAACTACTTGAAAAAAACAAAACAACTCAATATAATAATGTGAGTAAATGTATTTTGTTACTTTCCACCTCTGCAGCCTTTAATACTGCCATTTGGCCAAGTGGTAAGTAAGATAGCATGATAGTTTAGTCACAGAGACAAAAAGGCTGCGTAGCTCTTGATGGTAATACGGATAAAGGCTGAGGGTGGAGCATGGGTGTCATCAAGATGCCTTGTAACGTTTTAGTAAACAAGTGACACATCAGTTAGTAAGCTGCATTAAGTAAGCAGTATCCAACTTAGGTTATAGTGAAATGTGGATAAATCTGAAAGTGTTAGTATTATGTTTGCAAGTGCCTTAGCTTGCTAACACATAGCTAACACTAGCTTACTAACAAGCTACCTTACACACGTACCATGCACATAGGTTGCTAAAATAATCCTTTGACATGCTTAAATATCATGTTTATAGCTAGCTAAAGGCTCTGTGTTGGCGTTCCAGAGAACAAGTTAGCTGTTAGTAAGGTTAGTTGTAACTAAGACACTTGCAAACATAATACTATAGCTTTCTGATTTATCCACATTCCATTTTTCTGTTCTTTGCTAGCAGGCGGAATTCATTATAGGACGCACCTTCATGCATTACAATAATATTAGTCAACGAGAGTTGTTTTCTCTGCCGGTGGGGGCGGGACATAAATGTGTTCTGTCTCTATGGTTGGGTGGTGGTGGGCCATAGTACGATGTGATGGGCCAGAGTTAACATGTAAGACAAACAAGTGTGCTAATCATATGGTCTCTCTTCTCTCTATGGGTCAATCAGAAGAAAAAAAAGAAGCTTTTGACGGGAATGCATTTCATGCAGCCGACAGATTGACTGGCTCTCCCGCTCCATGCCTGTTACCAAGGTAAATAGTTATAGGGGGTACGAATGGTTAGAAAAAGCACTCACAGAGGTGTTCTCTTTTAAATGCACACACTGCATGTCAACTTACATTTAAATGCAGGAACTATTTAAACGCATATAACTACTCAACCACAAGTATTTACATAATCTTGAAAATCCAGTTGAGTATTTTTTATTTTTTTTGTAACTGCAGAATATTTAAACATGGGGTTATATACAAACATATTCACACAGGGAATCTCACAGGGAGGGGCTGAAATAAAACATTATCAAAGGATAAAAATATAAACTGTTCTTTGCAACTCTGACCTACAGAGATGTAAAGAACAGTTGTGTTCAGGCATGCATTTCCAATCCCAAACTTTATTTTTACTAGCTTTGTTGATGGCAAGGGTTGGGGCTAAGGATGAACCAATCTGATACTGAAATCGGACATCCGCCTACACTGACTCAAAAAGCGGGATCAGCTATTGGTAACAATGAATTCCTGTTCAGGCCACAGTTGGGGCCAATGCCTGCAAATAAACAAAGTGAATTATGTTGATAAAAGCTCTTTCTCAGTATGTCTCTTACTTCTGCTGCAGCAACTATCAACTATGTAAGAGGCAGCACAATTTTAAAAGCAAATAACATCTCCGATATAAACATATCTATTTGTCCCTCCCACTACTTACCCTCCGGTCCAAGTAGCACCTTAATAATTGTAAAATCAACAACTTAGGAAATGGAAGCACGGCCTTGCCTGCTTTCACTGCTGTGTTAAAGTTATGATAGAGATGTGTTTACAATTGTGTAAAACCTGTGTTCATTGATCTGTCTGTGTGCTCAGAGCCTTCTTTGGCAGTCGTCTATACGTGAAGAGATACACGTACACACACACAAATATACATATATTTTAGTCTTTTTTTTTTAAAATAAATTATTTCTGAGATTATTTCTGATAACCGTTTTAGTCAAATAGTGTTTTACACATCTCAAATATTGGTTAAATGTCATAATTACCTGACAAAATAAACTTTTTCTTAAATGCAACTTTGTTAAACACGTCTGGTTTAATATCAAGCCTTTCCGTCATGGAAATACAATCGTACACAGACACAGGGCTCCTCTACAGCACGTTGTTTTGTTGCCAGCAGTTGTATACGTTTCTCCAGCCGCTCTGCAAGCTGTTTAAGAGCAGCTTCGCCAGCACTCCTTTCCTTGCCCGGGGCACGTCGCTATGCGCTGTAGCTGCTTCTGCAGCAGGCTGAACCAGGCTTCCTCCCTCCCCCGCCCACATCGCTACCTGGATGTGTGACGGCTAGATGGAAAAAAGCGGACACACCAAATCTCTAGATGAGCCGCGCCTGATTGAACTGGTCTTACTGGGGGGGAAAAAAAGGGGGAACCAAGCAATTGGCCTTTTTGGAACAGGCATAAGCTTCAAACAGACACTGCACTAGTTCTATCTCATGATCAAAAAGTAGAGACGGTTTTAGACTCTCGTTTTTTTTTGTCAACAATAATACATGTTAATTTTGTCTTAGTCAGCGTTTTTGGACATTGGTGCAGTCTTGTCATTGTCTCATCTTCATCATGGAAAAAAAGTTTGTTGAACATATGTAGTCTACTCTGACAAAATTAACACTTTCTACAGCCCTGGATAAAGGCAGAAAGATACATTTATTTATTTTGTACAGTTGATATGTACTGTGGTGTGTGTGTGTGTGTGTGTGTGTGTGTGTGTGTCCAATGCAATTGTTTTAGCCCCAGGCATCGCATGATGAGTAACCAGTTAAAAATCCACCCAGCCCTTTATTTTATTCAAGAAAGGATCAAACGTATCCCAACTGGTTGGCAGGAAAGAATTATTGGTAAGTGTGTATTTATCCACTGTACAAAACAGTACTATACACATTTACACAATATACAGTACAATATCATAATTAGATAGATGATGTCTAAGCTAGCATTGTTTAGATTAATTACACTAGTCAACTTGAGGGATCAGGTCCTTAAGGAAGCTGACTTCTTTTCTTGTCCAGTTATTCCAGGGTCTTATCTAGCGAGCACAGGCAGCAATTAAACTGAATTTCCTTCCAAAAAATATTATTCAGTGGGGTAGACAAAAAAACAAGCTTACTTAGAATATAAGGCAATCAACACTATAATCTACAGCCTTTAAACATGACTACAAAGCCGAATACACCTCTATTACAATAAAATAAGATTGCCTTAAGAGTTTAGAGTTGAAGCAGTTGCTGTTACGTAGTCCACCACCAGTAAATAATACATATAGTCCAGTCATTAAGTACTATCCACACTGCACCTGCTAAAACCAACTGCTGTGTCTGTCTCCGGCTGTGATTTATGTTTGCCCAGACACAGTTCACTTACAGTCACACTGCACGACATCAACACTTTGATAACAAAGTCATCTGCGTTTTGACATTGCCATCCCACTGTGCAACTGTGCCTGCTTGTAAAGGACAAATGACGCTGTGCATGTCTCCACGTTTTTGTTTAAACGGGTGGCAATTTAACAACTCAATATGTTCCCAGCTTCTTTTCTAGTAACAATCCTATTTTGTACACCTCACCTGAAACTTTCTTAAATGTTGTCATGTTACATAGCCACTGTATGGTGCAGTCCTTCATTTATTTGGACTTCTGTCATATTCAGGCAACCCTGAAAATCCAGAGTTCTCGCAAGAGCACAATTTGGATTTTCTCAGCGAATTACTCTGGCATCGATTAATGATGCTCATTAACTATACCCTTGTAGCTGAGCTGCACCAATCACATTGGTGTATCTGATGGGCCAGAGGTGAGCTAAACAGATGACGACAGTTTAATCTACCAATCTCTAGATACGTCACCCCTTGTGTTGTTGTGATTGGTTGTAGTGTTCCAATTGTGTGCAGTGAGATTTTGAACATTTTGAAAAGGATTATATTTTATCTAATTGATCTACTTCTGTCAAGGACTAATTTTTAAATAATTCATTCACATCACCAGATCATTTATTTGTTACAACTGCTTGAAAACATTCTTGTCTCCACAGGACATTGTCTCATCGCTCTGCTTCAGAAAGTGAAAAAGAAGAAGAAGAAAAAAACACTGACATCTTCCTGCTGTATCAGTTTGATGTGTTAAACCATGCAGTGTCTTTTTTCCCATTTTACAACAGCTCAGCATATTCACAACTTCTCTCATGTCCAATTGCCATCCGATATTCACTCTGTGCCTCCAGCAAGTTATTAATGTATGTGCTGTCTTTGGCAGCCACTGCTGTAGCTTTCATACATGAATTGATTTTAAATTCACATCACATTAAATAGGACAAAAATGTACCCTACTGATGATCTTATGGTTTTGTCAGTGTTTGCTCAGGCTGGCATTATACAGGCTTATAGCTACGTCATACAGTAGCTGGGTTTGAAACCGTTCCCTATCGTGGAACTAGTGCACTACTGTATATAGCGCGTTTGCTCTTTTGTAGTGGTGTTCAAATTTTCCGCGGTTAGTTTCATTCACTATATTATCCACTATAAACTACCCACAAAGCAGTGAGTGTATATAGGATGTACCCTACATTTTACTCCTGTAAACCACAATGCAATGCGGGCATCTTTTCCCGGAGGAAAAGAAGAAGCAGAAGTCACCATGAAAACTCAAAAGGAAAAATGTAGTGGCCTTTTGTTTCCAATTAGTGAACATATATATATATATATATATATAT